>NW_027638006.1:0-10270 GCF_951216825.1 Electrona antarctica | reverse complement strand
GGTTCTGATGGATCATAACATCAGTTCCCCCCCTCCCGCAGGCTCAAACAAATGGAGACTAGCGCAGAGCTGCTGGTATCAGTCATATAATGAAGGTGGAACGAACACAGATCAGAGGAGAAAGGATTTCGTGATTTATTTTACATTTTTTAATTTGTGTCTTTTGGAAAATATGTAACTGGTTGATTGATAATAATAAGTCTGAAAGTTTTGTATACGTCCTCGAGTCCTTTTTGTCTTGACTGAGAGGTCATTTTGACCGTTTTTTTTAAGATTTTGAAGTTGATTATCTTTGCCCATGAATCTGGGCTTGTTTCTAATGTGTAGTTGATTTGGACTTGTTTCTAAAGTGTAGTAGTTGCTTTTGGTTTGGTGTATTTATCTTATTTTGATTTCTGTGAACGGTTAGTTTAGAGGCTGCAGTAGGCCCGGAAGCCTACACACACTTACACACAGGCTTATTTCCAAAGTGTAGTTGTTTATTTGGGCTTGTTTCTAAAGTGTAGTTGTTTAATTGGGCTTGTTTCTAAAGTGTAGAACTTTGTTTAATTGGGCTTGTTTCTAAAGTGTAGTTGTTTGTTTGGGCTTGTTTCTTGTTTATTTGGGCTAGTTTCTAAAGTGTAGTTGTTTATTTGGACTTGTTCCCCTTCCATGACCATCATCATCCATCACCATTCTATCATCTCAGAAATGTTTGACATCTGAAACATTTTCTAAATATGAATTTAAGCACATGCTACTTCTGTCTGATTTTACTTCAGCCATGCTAGTGTTAAACAGTTGCATTGTTATTGGATGGTAGTTGGAAAGTCATATTATTGACTGTTGTTTTTTGAGACACCGTCGTGACTCACCGAGAAAGTACAGCCTGTCTCCTGCACTCTGGATGACTTCTCAGCGCTATAAACTGCTTTTTGAAGAGAGAGCTGTGATCCTCGGGTTCCCCCCAGCACCAACCATGCACCCACCGCTGCACTGTGAACATTTCTACGAAAACCCAAATTGAGTTGTGCATGGGATTCAACTCGTCAATGATTGCTCACTCGATTAGCGGGGGTGAATCATTTGACACTCTTGTGAACTTTGCCTCACGCACTGTATAACTGTACCGCTGCCTCCATCGCACGCCAGCCGTGACGGTGCGTTCCACATCGTGTGAAGAATGGTCAGAATGAGTGACTGTGACACATCATCTGCAGCCTAGCCCATTTTGACCTGAGATCAGATTCTAAAAATGTCTTCTATATCCTGACAGTTTTCTGAAAAAGCTATGTTTCTATGTCAGTCGGTTCTTCGATTTTTCACAAATAGCAGACCTACAAGCTCGTAGCGCGCCACTCGGTGGCGCGCTATGAGCTTGTAGATCTGCTATTTTTCAATAGCTAAAGCATAACATAATGTTAACACCAAAAGGGGTTCCCGCCCAAAATGGGCTAGGCAAGGAGCGAGCGTTCCAACGGCGATATCACGCCAAACAGAAACCCTCTCCTGATATGGAGCGTCAGGCGTTGCGTTGCCACCTATAGCCTGAATCAATCAAAATAAGCAATAAATAGTGTAGTGTGTAGAATAGATCTCAAACCATGAAAGTGTCTGAGGCCTCGAAACCTCCTCGCTCAAATAGAGACTGCAGAGCGAATGTAGGAGGGGTGGACGACAAACGATGTGCAAGGTATGTTGAGCTCGACGTTTTTTCTTTCCATCCTGGTGTTGGCTCACAGTGTTGTCGCCAGGAACGAGCTCAATGTTTACAAAAACCGAACACCGTCACTCTATTCTGAGTGATGTGGGCTAGAGTTTAAAGCCCACAAAAATGGCGCCGCTAGCTTTTCAGACGCCGCCCCCCTCTTGGTGACATACACGTTTTTACACCCTATATAGCGTCACTGAGGCTGAGCACCTACCATGGCTTTACAGAGGCACAGCCAAAGGTATGTTTTTTCGGCTTCAAAATGGCGGCGTAGTACAGCATACAAGTGGCCATCATCAGCCTCTCCACCTCTCCAGCCGCGCTGACAGCGAGAAGCTGATGAAGAGAGCGTATCCTTCCCTCTCTCTCTCTCAGCCCATCCCCCACCCCCCCTGCTACCCCTTCCCCATCCATCCCTTCATCCCTCCTTCTCTCTCCCCATCCCTATACCAGGTCCAATAACTCATCTTCGCCATCATCGGAGCGCTGTCCAGATAAATCAGAATCCCCATCTATGAAACATATCTTTTTGATATAGCGGCCACTTCATCCAGGTCTTTTTTGACGCTCTGTTTCCAAACGTATCGATTCCCAACCATGGATTATTTTCGGCCACACAGGGCAGGCGTTTCTATTTTTTCCTCCTGTCCTTTTTTTTCTTTCTTTTTTTTGAAGGCATGACAGAAACGGATCTATGGTAATCATATTCTGTCTGTGACGCTGCGCTCGCTCCATTACTATAAGCTCTCCCTGCTTGGCTTGAGACCCCCCCCCCCCCCCACCCCATCTCTCTCTGTCTTTCCCTCTCTCTCTCCGCCCCACCCCACCCCACCTTAATTGCACTGTTACGAAGGCAAAATCTAATTCTGAAAAAGCATACACGCTCATCCCCCCCCAACCCTGCTGGCCCGCCCCCCAATCTTCCCCTTTTCGTTTCTCTTCCAAAACACACGCACGCACGCACGCACGCACGCACGCACGCACGTACGCAATGCACGCACGCACGCACGCACGCACGCACGCACGCACGCACGCACGCCGCCGCACGCACGCACGCACGCACGCACGCACGCACGCACGCACGCACGCACGCACGCGCACGCACGCACGCACCGCACGCACCGCACGCGCACGCAGGCAAGCAAACTTCGGGTGGTGGCAACTCCTAGAAAGCAAACAGGCCTTTGGCTGGAGGGGGCAGATAGGAGCCGGTTGGCTCCAACCAATCCTTTATCTGAGCCAATGCTGCACATCAATAACACAACCCCCCCCCCACCCCCTGCCCCTATCCCACTCCCCTCCCTTCTCTCCATCCTCCCCTCCCTCCCTCCTCCTCCGTTTCCTCCAGCCCGCATTCCCCCTTTTAATCTTTCAAAACAAAACGCCAAAGCCCCGTAAGAGAAACTGCATCAAGCGATAAAGCCATTTTTTTCCCTCCTCCTTCCTCTCTTTGGAGGAGAGGAGGAGGCAATGGAATTATTGCCACAGTTCTCTCTCTCTCTGTGTGTGTGTGTGTGTGTGTGTGTGTGTGTGTGTGTGTGTGTGTGTGTGTGTGTGTGTGTGTGTGTGTGTGTGTGTGTGTGTGTGTGTGTGTGTGTGTGTGTGTGTGTGTGTGTGTGTGTGTGTGTGTGTGTGTGTGTGTGTGTATTGCACACACCTGTTCGGGACTATGCTAATAACCTGTTGGTCTGGGCTCCTGCCATGCCCTTTGTACCGACTAACTGCTGACACATGCACACAGGCACACACGCACGCACGCACACACACAGTCACACACAGACCTGCATGGGCAGACACATGCATGAATACCAGTCAAGTCAATGCTTTGAAACATCTCTTTTTTTTAATCTTTAGTATTTTTGGTGTTTGGTGATTCTCCCTTTGATTAGACTTATATCCCCCTCTCAAGATCAGCCTTTTATGAAGAGTGAAATTTATATATATTTTATTTCATGCATCAAAATAGAAGCGCGATAAGCGGCATGGATTGAGCCTGGTGCCGTCTGGATGATTGCATTAAAACATTTAGACCTGACGTCGAAATAAAAAATAAAAAAGATCTGAAAAACCTTATGTTTCTGTATCAGTGGTGCTCAATATTGTATTGTCGAGGACCCCAAAAACTATATGTAATTGGCCGCCGACCCCCATCTGAAAATATGTCCAGGGACCCCCACCCCAGAAGCAAATATTTGAGTTAAAAACGTTCGCTCTGAACGAATATATATAAAGATTTGCACCACATTTTCACGATTTTTCAAAAATAGCAGACCTACAAG
This sequence comes from Electrona antarctica, assembly GCF_951216825.1. Classification (NCBI taxonomy): domain Eukaryota; kingdom Metazoa; phylum Chordata; class Actinopteri; order Myctophiformes; family Myctophidae; genus Electrona; species Electrona antarctica. The sequence continues at coordinate 6,301 of NW_027638006.1, read as the reverse complement.
CTCATAGCGCGGCACTCGGTGCCGCGCTATGAGCTTGTAGATCTGCTATTTTTCAATAGCTAAAGTATAACATAATGCTTTAAAACACCAAAAGGGGTTCCCGCCCAAAATGGGTTAAAACCTGTTTGATCTGCGTCGCTGTAGCCCCGGCTCCAATGAAACGCCACTGTCGCGTGGATAATTATGTGAGCGTGTGTGCACGGCCCCTCGTTCACACAAAAAGGATTTGTGTGTTTGTGTTTCATATAGGCACACACACACACACAAACACTTGCTCACAATCGTAAAACGCAACTCGAACACAAACGGCCTAGTTTCTCTCGCTGTCTGTTTTATCCATTTCTTTACCGCTGCCACTCGCACACTAGCCTGGAACTCACCTATGCTTTTTAGGGCATAGGCAGCTCCCGGCAGGATCCGCCGGGAGAAACTATGCGCAGCTGCGCGACATGAGACTAATTACTTAGAGCGACAGAGAGAGAGAGGAGTGTGTGTGTGTACATCATAGAGTATATAAAGGATAGAGACCGAACTGGAGCACTAGCCCCGCCCCCAAGCTATTCATTTCGATGAAGTTGCTCAGTGGCGTTTTGAAGCACCCGGAAGACTGCCGGAAGTACCTCCTCCGGACCTCAAATTTGAGGTCCGGGGTGACGTATGGGTGACGTAGGGAGTGATGGTCCTACGTGTTAAAGCACAGGTCCGCCTGCAGTCCTTCCTCTTACCACTAGGGCCCAGTGCTTCAACGTTGGAGTGCCTCACTGGCCCCTTGGTGTACATGTGTGCGTGTGTGTGTCAATTTAACAAAGGTGCAGACGATCAGAAATCAGCAGAGAGTGAGAGATGTTTGCGCTACTCTATGCCGAATTGAAGTGGACTCGGACCCAGACTTTTTTTTTCTCCCTGGAAAAGAAAACGTCTGGGTTTCCGAGGCTACTCGCACACTGACTGACTGTGGTGGTCTAGACTCTAGTCCAGTGGTTTTCAACCCTTTTCACATCGAGGTCCATTAACACAATCAGTGCCGGAAGTCCTTCAAAATAGGAGCTCTGGGGTGCCGGAACAACATGGCCGCTTTTACTCGGAAAGCCATGACCCGGAAACAATCTACTAACAAAAGTTCACTTTACATAGCTGGCTTACATTGCGATCGTTTTAGTTTATACGATATATGATCCAAAAAGCGTTCATATTTTGCGGGAGAGACAGATGAGGAGCAGAAATGAAGCGCCAGTATATCGATCCGTTCAACACCACGGAAAGCGCCCTGGATTAGGAGAGACGAGTCATTCTTTCCGCCGCGTTAACGGCTAACTCAATGATAAGCTAACATGGGGACAGAGCGGAGCATATGGTAGCCGAGAGGCGTACTGACAAATAAAAAAAAGGGAAAAATTCAGAATATTCTTATCTCGCCCCGTAACATTGAGGATGCGCTAGGACGTCTACAGACGTCTTTAGGACGCGTCGATTGGGACCCCTAAGACGTGCTGACATGTCGGATGGACGGAAATGGTTAAATGTGTGTTGCTCACGATGTGAGCATGCAGTGCAACTATCATATTGCAGCACACAATATGAACAATAAGGCCATTACACGGTTAGCACTTTCAATATCATGTGACACTGATCATCCTCTGTATCGCTTTCTTAACCTCATGCCATCTGGACAAAGATACAGAAACCTTGCCCTGGAAAAAGGTCCGTTTTAGCAGGAGTTTTGTCCCCTCAGCCATCGCGGCATTAAACAAACTGCCCCCGCCGATAGGATGGTTCTGTATACAGTGTACAGTATGATAGGATGGTTCTGTATACAGTGTACAGTATGATAGGATGGTTCTGTATACAGTGTACAGTATGATAGGATGGTTCTGTATACAGTGTACAGTATGATAGGATGGTTCTGTATACAGTGGGGACCTCATGATTGGTTCTGTATACAGTGTACAGTATGATAGGATGGTTCTGTATACAGTGTACAGTATGATAGGATGGTTCTGTATACAGTGTACAGTATGATAGGATGGTTCTGTATACAGTGTACAGTATGATAGGATGGTTCTGTACACAGTGGGGACCTCATGATTTTGTACTGTCTCTGTGTTGTTTTTGATGTGGGTGTTTGAACAGACTGTGAAGACGAATATCCTTCGGGACAATAAAGACTATTATTATTATATTGAGGTATTTAAAGGAGCATTCAGTGATTTGGGTGATTTGGAAAACCACCCAGTCCGCCACGGTAACAAAATGTGCACATGCACACGCTCTACAGTGGGGGGAAGTGCAACAGGCCAACAGCATGTGCACCAAGGCCCGCCCCCACTCGATCATGATTGGAGGAAGGCTCCTCTCATCCTGATTGGATGAAGGCTTTGCCACCCGCCACCTAAACTGAAACTAGGGTTTTTTGACCCCAGGGGCTCACTGGGGACAGGGAGGAACTCCTTATATGGTCAGCACACTATATAGTAGGGAGGATTATCAAAAAAATAAGAAAAAATAAGTGATATTTGAATGAAGTGAAATCACTGAATATACCTTTAACTGCTCAGGCCAAAGACTTTGAATATTTGGTTGTCGTTGGATAAGATTTTGTCCACAATTCCACAATTAGACAACAGGCAAACGATCAAAATAACAATTCTTCTAGATGATCTAATTGTGTAGACTTCTTGCAAATTGAATAATGCAGATATTTAACATTCATTTAACGATCTTGAGAGCGTAAAGCGTCATTCATAGTCTAGATTTTCGGTGGTGAGGTGACCACCGAACTACAACATGACGTCACTGAGCCGCGGTGAAGAGCAAACCACCGCCACAGCCCTTCTCTCTGTTTTTACTCACCTAAAACGTTATTTCAGCTCCGGTGGTCACCTCACCACCGAAAATCCAGAGTATGAATGAGCCTTGACTCTCCGTCAGTTAGCTGCAGGGACCACCTATAATAACCCCCTCAAGGACCACCAGTGGTCCCTCAAGGACCACCAGTGGTCCGTGGTGCTCTGGTCCTAATAAAAGTGCTCCCTGCAGGAAATCAGTGTCATGCTGAGCACGGACGAGAGCGGTTGAATATATATTGTATTTCATTTCTAATCCTTCCGCCTCAATTCTGAATTAGTTGAATATTATATGAAGCTCATAAACATAGTTGTTTTCTTGTCATACTGCGTAATGATAGCTCCTAAAACAAAACCGTTTGGGAGTGAATTGTAACAGTAGTAGTAGGTTACATTCGTGTGTGACTGTGTGCGTGCGTGCATGCGTGCGTGCGTATGTGTGTGCGTGCGTGCGTGCGTGCGTGCGTGCGTGCATGCGTGCGTGCGTGCGTGCGTGCGTGCATGCGTGCGTGCGTATGTGCGTGCGTGCGTGCGTGCGTGCGTGCGTGCGTGCGTGCGTGCGTGCGTGCGTGCGTGCGTGCGTGCGTGCGTGCGTGCGTGCGTGCGTGCGTGCGTGCGTGCGTGCGTGCGTGCGTGCGTGCGTGCGTGCGTGCGTGCGTGCGTGCGTGCGTGCGCTGTAGTTTGGCCGTGTTTGCCAGAGGGTGGATAAAATACTACAAGATTTCTCCCACATTCCTTGAACTTTATTAAGTTGCCTCCTATAGCCTTATTTGCAGGCCTGCTGCCAGGAAAGCTCCCAGAGATACTGTGATGCTGTGATGACTTCTCTTTAAGGCTATCATCCCCAACTGGGTGACATGGTTATATTTGGGCTCTTAGATTCCCATGTTTTGGCCTCGGTAGAAATCAGGCGTGAAGAAATATGTGTCGACGGTCCAAGTAGCACATCACCCCAGGGCAGAATACCTCCCAGCACCGGGGAAGCCATGGCAATGGTGGAAAAAGTACTCACATTTAGAGTAAAAGTATCAATACTGCAATGTAGAAATACAAGTAAAAGTCTGAAAATCAAAAATGTACTTGAGTAAAAGTACAAAAGTATTGGCATCAAAATATACTTAAAGTACCAAATGTAAAAGTACTCATATACGTATGCAGACATGTCCCATTTCAAGTTTTCAAATACATAAAAAGTAAAAACCTTTGAAAATAGCAGATGAATACAAGCTCACAATGCACCACGCATTGTGATAGATCGGCTATAAGTCTAAATCTATACAGCGTAATACAAATAAAGATCAGATCATTGTAGTGGAGTAAAAGTACAATATTTGCCTCTGAGTTGGAAATACTCAAAGTACAAATATCTCAAAATTGTACTTAAGTAGAGTACTTAAGTAAATGTATAGTTACTCTTCCACCACTGATCGATAAAGCAGAGGCAAAACGGCACGCTAATCAACGTTCCATTTGTTGCCATTTGCATATTTGATCCAGGATTCGTTCAATGGATAATACATATTACCTTCGTGATGTTTAATTGGCTTTTTAATAGACTTTGCGATTAATCCATTCTGCACGGGAACCCCTTTTGGTGTTTAATGCGTTATGTTATACTTTATCTTTTGAAAAATAGCAGATCTACAAGCTCATAGCGCGGCACCGAGTGCCGCGATACGAGCTTGTAGATCTGCTATTTTAGTAAAATGGTGAAAATGTGGCGCAAATCTTTGAATATATATTCTTTCAGAGCGAACGTTTTTAACTCAAATCTTTGCTTCCCACAACATATTTTCAGATGGGGGTCGGCGGCCAAATACATATAATTTTGCTGGTCCTGGGCAACTTTGAGAATCACTGACATAGAAACATGGGTTTTTTTCAGAAAACTGTCATGATTTAGAAGACATTTTTGTAGAATCGTTCTTTAGGTCTAAATGGATTAAACCATTCTGAACGGGAACCCCTTTTGGTGTTTTAACTAAGCATTATGTTATACTTTAGCTATTGAAAAATATCAGATCTACAAGCTCAGACCTACAAGCTACCTACAAGCTCAGACCTACAAGCTCGTAGCGCGCCACCGAGTGGCGCGCTACGAGCTTGTAGGTCTGCTATTTTTGAAAAATCGAAGAACGACTGAAATAGAAACATAGCTTTTTCAGAAAACTGTCAGGATGTAGAAGACATTTTTTTAATCTGATCTCAGGTCAAAAAGGATTAAACGAGGAACTTGGGCCCGGGTTAGGCGGAAGACGTGAAACGGAGGAAGAGGGAGGGAGGAGGAGGAGGAGGGGAGGGGAAAAAAAATCTTATTAGAGAAAGTTTCTCAGCATCCTGCGGAAAAAGGCAGTGACTTGCTGCGGCGAGAAGGAAAGTAAAGCGGAGATGTGTGTCTCCGATAGTGGCGGCGGCTGCAGCTACTCAAAATTCATTCATTTGCCTGGTATTTGTTTAAGCCTCTTAGGCCTGAGAACGATTCTACATCCTTCTAAATCCTGACAGTTTTCTGAAGAAACCTATGTTTCTATATCAGTGGTTCTCAAACATTTTCATGTCAAGGACCCCCAGAATTATATGTAATTGGCCGCCGACCCCCATCTGAAAATATGTTGTTCCAGGAACCCCTCAGAAGCAAATAAAAGATTTGAGTTAAAAACGTTCACTCTGAAAGAATATATATTCAAAGATTTGCGCCACATTTTCACGATTTTTCAAAAATAGCAGACCTACAAGCTCGTAGCGCGGCACTCGGTGCCGCGCTATGAGCTTGTAGATCTGCTATTTTTCAAGAGATAAAGCATAACATAATGCATGATAAAACACCAACAGGGGTTCCCGTCCAGAATGGATTAAGGAGATTGAAAGACGAGGCAGGCCTTGTTCCGTCGCGGCACAGTTTTATGTCTTATCATGTTTCGACAGACGAGGGACGCGAAGCATTAGGATGCACACATGTGGAGCGAGCGCCGTTGCATTGTGGGATATGTGGACAAGCGAGAGAACTCATCTATACACACACGCACGCACACACGCACACACACACACAGACACACACACACATGTGCGTGCGTGGCAAATGCAAAGTTGGTGTATTATTGATGTTGATGTGCAGAGTTTGAAGCATTGTTCAGTTTGAGTTTTAGGAAGCGGCTTTTCGTCGTTTTTTAACCATGCTTATTTTGTACTGTATAAGCAATATATGTACCTTCAATTCATACACTCATTTTGACACATTAGTTTCACTTTCAAGGCCTTAACCCTTTTTGACCTGAGGCCGATTCTACAAAATGTCTTCTAAATCCTGACAGTTTTCTGAAAAAACCTATGTTTCTATGTCAGTCGTTCTCAAACATTTTCATGTCAAGGACCCCCAAAAATGATATGTAATTGGCCGCCGACCCCCATCTGAAAATATGTTGTTCCAGGGATCACCCCCAGAAGAGAAGCAAAGATTT
>NW_027638007.1:0-101314 GCF_951216825.1 Electrona antarctica | reverse complement strand
GTACCAATACCTCAAAGTTAATGGAACCGAGGGAGGTGATTAACAGCCATGGAAAGGGACCTTATGCTGTCAGAACCCTACTGGGATGGGTAATCAATGGTCCTTTACAAACCAATGGCATGCATAGTGGGAGTGGCCCCACAGTTACTGCTAATTGCACAGTGGTAAACCAAGAGTCTACAAAAGATGGTGGTGAACCAGCAGCAGACTCTACTGTCACCAAAAGGAAGAAGAAAAGGAAACGGAAGGCAGTGACTGTTGGTGAGGTCAAGGATCAAAGTGATGCAGATGAGGCACCACCCGTTGAAGTGCTCTATTCCTCTGTGGAGAAAGGCCAGAGGAAGAAGGAAAGGAAGAGCCCAGTGGTGATCAAATCTGAGTCCAAGGAGATGCAAGCAAGGCAGCAGGATACTGCAGAAGTGGCTGTTGCTAAAAGGCTACATAAAGTGGTACTGGATCCACTCGATGGAGAAAAGCATCACCCAAAGGAAACATCCGACCATGACGGCAAGAGAGAGCTGCCTCTGGAGAAAAAGGAAAGATGGAAGACCTCAAGAAAGAGGAAGAAAGGAAAATGGCTGAGAAAGAAAAGGATCAAAGGCCAAACAAAAGGAACATGAAGGAACAAAGTCTAATTCGGAAGAGACTCTAAAGAGACTGAAAAAGGGAAGAAATAATAGTGGGTTGAAGAGGAGGGCCCTTTAACTAAAATCTGCCTTATGTGAGGGTACAGATTAAACTTTGAGTTTTGTTATGGCAATAATCAATATGGAATATTGCCCTGGTATTGGATACTTAAAAGTTTTTTATTTTGGGTTGATTTATGGCTCTTTTGTATTTTTTTGTGTTGGAATTGCTCTGTTTTGTCCCACCAGTAGCAATTAGGGGCTGGTGTGTAAGAGCCATTTCTTTTCTGTTCATTTTATTTCTATGTTTTTTGATGACGTCATTTTCAAGGGCTTGGTCAAGGCCAAGGTTGGCCAGGATACTTAATGAGATCTGATTGAATACTCTGGTGTTGTCCTGATGTGAAGGCGAACAGTTTTTTGACTGTGAGACATAGGCTGTTGATTTATATGGTTTTGACACTCTTTTATTTTATTTAATACAAGTTACAGTGCTGAATAAATATCAATTTCGAACTTTAAGTCAACGTTTGGAGTTCAGTCTTTTTATCACACGTCATGACTAGACCCTCGGCATCGGGCAGCCAGTAGCCCAAAGTTTAGGACTTTGACGCTACATTTTAGTCAAAAAACTGCCTCTGTTCCACGCCACGGCAATTGGGAGGCAAGTGGAACCAACGGGGGTCGTTTGGAAGGAGAACACGCACGGCCACGGACGGGCCGCAGCGTGTGTTGTTGCAACGGCGGAGCCGCGGAGGTGGACGGGACCGGGGACGGAACAGCGCACGGCGGCGGACACGGCTGCACGAATCGACCCAGAGCTACAGGGGCGCTCATCGGGGCACATCGGCAGCACTACCAGGCCGCCGCAGCTGACAGCAGCGGACCGGACCGTCATCATACAGCGATCGGCGAAAAACACCTGGCTCATCAACGCGGCGCACCCGGCGTTCAGCGTGTGCATGCATGGTAGGCTAAAGGCTTTAGCAGCGCAACGCCCACATTAAAACAATGGCCATTGTTAGGAAAGGTGTGCACACAAATAAGTGAAATAACAAACCCAATGCATTGGTAAAGGAGCGCCACTTTGCGCGCGGCTTATTATTGTTTGAAGTTGAACAACAAACTTTGAACGTCTAAGGAACTTGACATTTGTTTATTTATTTTGTATTATGGATCAAAAGGAGGCGCCAGCTGGCGCTGGTGACAATGTGGTTGAACTTGAGTCTGGTGGGGAAGGGGCTTTGGGAAAACGTGTGGTCAAATTGACACCCAAAGCGTTGGATGAAAAAATCGACAGTTTGCAAAAGGAGAGAAAGGTTAAACTGAGCAAACTGTTAAAACTGAAGGAAGTGGTTTCTGCCTTGGTGAATGATGAGACATGTGCATATGAAGCAGAATGTGCATTTCACAATTTCAAGGGTTTATATGATGAAACAAAAAAGGTTCACAATACTTTGTTGGGTCTTGTGTCGGCTGATGAAGCCAAAAAACATGAAACATGGTACAATGCAAAAATGCTCACTTTTGATGGGTTTATTGATGAAATGAAAAGGTGGAGTTATGTTCAAAGTTGCTCTGAGGATGATGATGATGATGTGATTTTTGAAAGTGAGAGTTTTGTTGCCGCCGGTGACAAAGGTGATGAAATGAATGCTGGAATTGAGGGTTCTGTTGCCGCCCATGACAATAATGATGATGTCGAGCCTCATGACAGCATTTCTAATGTTTCATCTCATGTGTCAACTGCTCATTCAAACCATAATAAAAGCACTGCTTCAAAGACAAGCAAAAGGTCCTCTACTTCTTCAGCACGCATTAAAGCAGAGGCGGACAAGGCCGCACTCATGGCTCGTGCTGCTGCATTAAAAGAGGTACATGCCTTGGAGAAGCAGGCTGAGGCCCTAAGGAGGAAAAGGGAACAAGTGGAGCTGAATGCTCAAATAGCAGCCTCTACTGCTAAAATATCTGTCCTACAAGAGGCCAGCAGCAGTGTCACTGGCAGGAGAGCTGATGGCATGGAGTCCTATCTTAGGCAAGGCACTAGACCTAAAATCCAGCCTCCTGGCCTACAGCAGTTCTCCTCTCAACAGCAGCAGTCAATGCAAAACCCAGTCACGTCTGAGCATCACCAATCCAAAGACACAGCTCACCGAAATCATTTCAACCCTCAGCAAAACAAGCAAAGTGAACAACCAGTTCACACCTCAACATTGGATCCTGCAAAAATGCAAACAAGGCAAAAATTACCCCAACCAGCTCTACCATCTCAACCCAATAACCAACCATCAGATCTGTACAATATACTACAAAGGCAAAATGAAATAACAACACTCCTTGTACAAACACAAACTTCTCAGTTTCTACCTCACAGAGAGATTCCACATTTTGAAGGTGACCCATTACAGTTTCAGTCATTCATAAAGGCATTTCAGCATTGTGTGGAGGCAAAAACAAATGATTTTGGTGACTGTTTATATTACCTTGAGCAGTTTACTAGGGGACAGCCAAGGGACCTGGTACGCAGTTGCCTCCATATGCCTCCTGAGAGGGGTTATGCTGCTGCTAAAGATCTGCTCAAGGAACATTTTGGGCATCCATTGAGAATTACTGCAGCCTACATGGACAAAATCATGGCTTGGCCGAATGTAAAGTCAGAGGATGTGAAAGGTCTCAAGGCATTTGCACTTTACTTGCGGGAATGTTCAAATGCCATGGAGGAGCTGCAGTATTTGGAAGAGCTTAACATACCAGCAAACATGAAAGCTCTTATTCTGAAACTCCCATACAAGCTCAGAGACCAGTGGAGAGGGAAGGCATGTGACATCCTTGACAGACATGACCGAAGAGCTTGTTTCCCAGACATTGTGACATTTATCGAACAGCAGGTGAGAATTGCCTCCGACCCTGTTTTTGGTGACATCCAGGACACTCTTCTGGGTAAACCAATTATCAAACCCAAACCTCAACCTCAAACCAAATCACTGTATAGAAACAGTTTTGCAACTCATGTTGAACTTTCTGATGAATCTGAAACAGACTCTCGCCCATCCTGTCTTTATTGTGAACGTGATCATGCTTTGGAGCAGTGTCCGCAACTGAAGAAGAAGGCACATCAAGAAAGGCTTGACTTTCTAAGGGAGAAAGGCCTGTGTTTTGGATGCCTGTGCCCAGGGCACTTGAACAAGACTTGTGGCAGCCGCATGAATTGCTCCCACTGCAACAAGAGACATCCCAGTGTTCTACATATGGAGAGACAGGAAATGTGGAGTTTTGGAGCTACCAATGAGCAGCAAACAGCCAAATCTGAGAATTGCATTATAACTACTTGTGGCCATACAGGGGCTGGCAACAGTAACGGCATTCTTCCCATCTTGCCTGTACAAGTGAGATGCTCAGAGGGCAGCAAGGTCATCCAGACCTATGCTTTTCTGGATCCAGGAAGCACCGGTACTTTCTGTTCAGAACACCTGGTGAACAAACTGAACACAGAAGGCCAAAGAACCAAAGTCCATTTGCGCACCATGGGTCATAGCAAGATGGTACCCAGCTGCATGGTTAAGGGCCTGGAAATATCTGAATTTACCGGCAAGCTATTTTTCGAACTTCCTGATGTGTTCACCCAAAAGGAAATGCCTGTGTCTACTGCTAACCTGATCAGTAAAGAGGAGCTGGATAAGTGGCATTACCTCCAAGATATCCAGATCCCTAGAATTGCAGCTAATGTGGACCTGTTAATTGGTACCAATACCTCAAAGTTAATGGAACCGAGGGAGGTGATTAACAGCCATGGAAAGGGACCTTATGCTGTCAGAACCCTACTGGGATGGGTAATCAATGGTCCTTTACAAACCAATGGCATGCATAGTGGGAGTGGCCCCACAGTTACTGCTAATTGCACAGTGGTAAACCAAGAGTCTACAAAAGATGGTGGTGAACCAGCAGCAGACTCTACTGTCACCAAAAGGAAGAAGAAAAGGAAACGGAAGGCAGTGACTGTTGGTGAGGTCAAGGATCAAAGTGATGCAGATGAGGCACCACCCGTTGAAGTGCTCTATTCCTCTGTGGAGAAAGGCCAGAGGAAGAAGGAAAGGAAGAGCCCAGTGGTGATCAAATCTGAGTCCAAGGAGATGCAAGCAAGGCAGCAGGATACTGCAGAAGTGGCTGTTGCTAAAAGGCTACATAAAGTGGTACTGGATCCACTCGATGGAGAAAAGCATCACCCAAAGGAAACATCCGACCATGACGGCAAGAGAGAGCTGCCTCTGGAGAAAAAGGAAAGATGGAAGACCTCAAGAAAGAGGAAGAAAGGAAAATGGCTGAGAAAGAAAAGGATCAAAGGCCAAACAAAAGGAACATGAAGGAACAAAGTCTAATTCGGAAGAGACTCTAAAGAGACTGAAAAAGGGAAGAAATAATAGTGGGTTGAAGAGGAGGGCCCTTTAACTAAAATCTGCCTTATGTGAGGGTACAGATTAAACTTTGAGTTTTGTTATGGCAATAATCAATATGGAATATTGCCCTGGTATTGGATACTTAAAAGTTTTTTATTTTGGGTTGATTTATGGCTCTTTTGTATTTTTTTGTGTTGGAATTGCTCTGTTTTGTCCCACCAGTAGCAATTAGGGGCTGGTGTGTAAGAGCCATTTCTTTTCTGTTCATTTTATTTCTATGTTTTTTGATGACGTCATTTTCAAGGGCTTGGTCAAGGCCAAGGTTGGCCAGGATACTTAATGAGATCTGATTGAATACTCTGGTGTTGTCCTGATGTGAAGGCGAACAGTTTTTTGACTGTGAGACATAGGCTGTTGATTTATATGGTTTTGACACTCTTTTATTTTATTTAATACAAGTTACAGTGCTGAATAAATATCAATTTCGAACTTTAAGTCAACGTTTGGAGTTCAGTCTTTTTATCACACGTCATGACTAGACCCTCGGCATCGGGCAGCCAGTAGCCCAAAGTTTAGGACTTTGACGCTACATTTTAGTCAAAAAACTGCCTCTGTTCCACGCCACGGCAATTGGGAGGCAAGTGGAACCAACGGGGGTCGTTTGGAAGGAGAACACGCACGGCCACGGACGGGCCGCAGCGTGTGTTGTTGCAACGGCGGAGCCGCGGAGGTGGACGGGACCGGGGACGGAACAGCGCACGGCGGCGGACACGGCTGCACGAATCGACCCAGAGCTACAGGGGCGCTCATCGGGGCACATCGGCAGCACTACCAGGCCGCCGCAGCTGACAGCAGCGGACCGGACCGTCATCATACAGCGATCGGCGAAAAACACCTGGCTCATCAACGCGGCGCACCCGGCGTTCAGCGTGTGCATGCATGGTAGGCTAAAGGCTTTAGCAGCGCAACGCCCACATTAAAACAATGGCCATTGTTAGGAAAGGTGTGCACACAAATAAGTGAAATAACAAACCCAATGCATTGGTAAAGGAGCGCCACTTTGCGCGCGGCTTATTATTGTTTGAAGTTGAACAACAAACTTTGAACGTCTAAGGAACTTGACATTTGTTTATTTATTTTGTATTATGGATCAAAAGGAGGCGCCAGCTGGCGCTGGTGACAATGTGGTTGAACTTGAGTCTGGTGGGGAAGGGGCTTTGGGAAAACGTGTGGTCAAATTGACACCCAAAGCGTTGGATGAAAAAATCGACAGTTTGCAAAAGGAGAGAAAGGTTAAACTGAGCAAACTGTTAAAACTGAAGGAAGTGGTTTCTGCCTTGGTGAATGATGAGACATGTGCATATGAAGCAGAATGTGCATTTCACAATTTCAAGGGTTTATATGATGAAACAAAAAAGGTTCACAATACTTTGTTGGGTCTTGTGTCGGCTGATGAAGCCAAAAAACATGAAACATGGTACAATGCAAAAATGCTCACTTTTGATGGGTTTATTGATGAAATGAAAAGGTGGAGTTATGTTCAAAGTTGCTCTGAGGATGATGATGATGATGTGATTTTTGAAAGTGAGAGTTTTGTTGCCGCCGGTGACAAAGGTGATGAAATGAATGCTGGAATTGAGGGTTCTGTTGCCGCCCATGACAATAATGATGATGTCGAGCCTCATGACAGCATTTCTAATGTTTCATCTCATGTGTCAACTGCTCATTCAAACCATAATAAAAGCACTGCTTCAAAGACAAGCAAAAGGTCCTCTACTTCTTCAGCACGCATTAAAGCAGAGGCGGACAAGGCCGCACTCATGGCTCGTGCTGCTGCATTAAAAGAGGTACATGCCTTGGAGAAGCAGGCTGAGGCCCTAAGGAGGAAAAGGGAACAAGTGGAGCTGAATGCTCAAATAGCAGCCTCTACTGCTAAAATATCTGTCCTACAAGAGGCCAGCAGCAGTGTCACTGGCAGGAGAGCTGATGGCATGGAGTCCTATCTTAGGCAAGGCACTAGACCTAAAATCCAGCCTCCTGGCCTACAGCAGTTCTCCTCTCAACAGCAGCAGTCAATGCAAAACCCAGTCACGTCTGAGCATCACCAATCCAAAGACACAGCTCACCGAAATCATTTCAACCCTCAGCAAAACAAGCAAAGTGAACAACCAGTTCACACCTCAACATTGGATCCTGCAAAAATGCAAACAAGGCAAAAATTACCCCAACCAGCTCTACCATCTCAACCCAATAACCAACCATCAGATCTGTACAATATACTACAAAGGCAAAATGAAATAACAACACTCCTTGTACAAACACAAACTTCTCAGTTTCTACCTCACAGAGAGATTCCACATTTTGAAGGTGACCCATTACAGTTTCAGTCATTCATAAAGGCATTTCAGCATTGTGTGGAGGCAAAAACAAATGATTTTGGTGACTGTTTATATTACCTTGAGCAGTTTACTAGGGGACAGCCAAGGGACCTGGTACGCAGTTGCCTCCATATGCCTCCTGAGAGGGGTTATGCTGCTGCTAAAGATCTGCTCAAGGAACATTTTGGGCATCCATTGAGAATTACTGCAGCCTACATGGACAAAATCATGGCTTGGCCGAATGTAAAGTCAGAGGATGTGAAAGGTCTCAAGGCATTTGCACTTTACTTGCGGGAATGTTCAAATGCCATGGAGGAGCTGCAGTATTTGGAAGAGCTTAACATACCAGCAAACATGAAAGCTCTTATTCTGAAACTCCCATACAAGCTCAGAGACCAGTGGAGAGGGAAGGCATGTGACATCCTTGACAGACATGACCGAAGAGCTTGTTTCCCAGACATTGTGACATTTATCGAACAGCAGGTGAGAATTGCCTCCGACCCTGTTTTTGGTGACATCCAGGACACTCTTCTGGGTAAACCAATTATCAAACCCAAACCTCAACCTCAAACCAAATCACTGTATAGAAACAGTTTTGCAACTCATGTTGAACTTTCTGATGAATCTGAAACAGACTCTCGCCCATCCTGTCTTTATTGTGAACGTGATCATGCTTTGGAGCAGTGTCCGCAACTGAAGAAGAAGGCACATCAAGAAAGGCTTGACTTTCTAAGGGAGAAAGGCCTGTGTTTTGGATGCCTGTGCCCAGGGCACTTGAACAAGACTTGTGGCAGCCGCATGAATTGCTCCCACTGCAACAAGAGACATCCCAGTGTTCTACATATGGAGAGACAGGAAATGTGGAGTTTTGGAGCTACCAATGAGCAGCAAACAGCCAAATCTGAGAATTGCATTATAACTACTTGTGGCCATACAGGGGCTGGCAACAGTAACGGCATTCTTCCCATCTTGCCTGTACAAGTGAGATGCTCAGAGGGCAGCAAGGTCATCCAGACCTATGCTTTTCTGGATCCAGGAAGCACCGGTACTTTCTGTTCAGAACACCTGGTGAACAAACTGAACACAGAAGGCCAAAGAACCAAAGTCCATTTGCGCACCATGGGTCATAGCAAGATGGTACCCAGCTGCATGGTTAAGGGCCTGGAAATATCTGAATTTACCGGCAAGCTATTTTTCGAACTTCCTGATGTGTTCACCCAAAAGGAAATGCCTGTGTCTACTGCTAACCTGATCAGTAAAGAGGAGCTGGATAAGTGGCATTACCTCCAAGATATCCAGATCCCTAGAATTGCAGCTAATGTGGACCTGTTAATTGGTACCAATACCTCAAAGTTAATGGAACCGAGGGAGGTGATTAACAGCCATGGAAAGGGACCTTATGCTGTCAGAACCCTACTGGGATGGGTAATCAATGGTCCTTTACAAACCAATGGCATGCATAGTGGGAGTGGCCCCACAGTTACTGCTAATTGCACAGTGGTAAACCAAGAGTCTACAAAAGATGGTGGTGAACCAGCAGCAGACTCTACTGTCACCAAAAGGAAGAAGAAAAGGAAACGGAAGGCAGTGACTGTTGGTGAGGTCAAGGATCAAAGTGATGCAGATGAGGCACCACCCGTTGAAGTGCTCTATTCCTCTGTGGAGAAAGGCCAGAGGAAGAAGGAAAGGAAGAGCCCAGTGGTGATCAAATCTGAGTCCAAGGAGATGCAAGCAAGGCAGCAGGATACTGCAGAAGTGGCTGTTGCTAAAAGGCTACATAAAGTGGTACTGGATCCACTCGATGGAGAAAAGCATCACCCAAAGGAAACATCCGACCATGACGGCAAGAGAGAGCTGCCTCTGGAGAAAAAGGAAAGATGGAAGACCTCAAGAAAGAGGAAGAAAGGAAAATGGCTGAGAAAGAAAAGGATCAAAGGCCAAACAAAAGGAACATGAAGGAACAAAGTCTAATTCGGAAGAGACTCTAAAGAGACTGAAAAAGGGAAGAAATAATAGTGGGTTGAAGAGGAGGGCCCTTTAACTAAAATCTGCCTTATGTGAGGGTACAGATTAAACTTTGAGTTTTGTTATGGCAATAATCAATATGGAATATTGCCCTGGTATTGGATACTTAAAAGTTTTTTATTTTGGGTTGATTTATGGCTCTTTTGTATTTTTTTGTGTTGGAATTGCTCTGTTTTGTCCCACCAGTAGCAATTAGGGGCTGGTGTGTAAGAGCCATTTCTTTTCTGTTCATTTTATTTCTATGTTTTTTGATGACGTCATTTTCAAGGGCTTGGTCAAGGCCAAGGTTGGCCAGGATACTTAATGAGATCTGATTGAATACTCTGGTGTTGTCCTGATGTGAAGGCGAACAGTTTTTTGACTGTGAGACATAGGCTGTTGATTTATATGGTTTTGACACTCTTTTATTTTATTTAATACAAGTTACAGTGCTGAATAAATATCAATTTCGAACTTTAAGTCAACGTTTGGAGTTCAGTCTTTTTATCACACGTCATGACTAGACCCTCGGCATCGGGCAGCCAGTAGCCCAAAGTTTAGGACTTTGACGCTACATTTTAGTCAAAAAACTGCCTCTGTTCCACGCCACGGCAATTGGGAGGCAAGTGGAACCAACGGGGGTCGTTTGGAAGGAGAACACGCACGGCCACGGACGGGCCGCAGCGTGTGTTGTTGCAACGGCGGAGCCGCGGAGGTGGACGGGACCGGGGACGGAACAGCGCACGGCGGCGGACACGGCTGCACGAATCGACCCAGAGCTACAGGGGCGCTCATCGGGGCACATCGGCAGCACTACCAGGCCGCCGCAGCTGACAGCAGCGGACCGGACCGTCATCATACAGCGATCGGCGAAAAACACCTGGCTCATCAACGCGGCGCACCCGGCGTTCAGCGTGTGCATGCATGGTAGGCTAAAGGCTTTAGCAGCGCAACGCCCACATTAAAACAATGGCCATTGTTAGGAAAGGTGTGCACACAAATAAGTGAAATAACAAACCCAATGCATTGGTAAAGGAGCGCCACTTTGCGCGCGGCTTATTATTGTTTGAAGTTGAACAACAAACTTTGAACGTCTAAGGAACTTGACATTTGTTTATTTATTTTGTATTATGGATCAAAAGGAGGCGCCAGCTGGCGCTGGTGACAATGTGGTTGAACTTGAGTCTGGTGGGGAAGGGGCTTTGGGAAAACGTGTGGTCAAATTGACACCCAAAGCGTTGGATGAAAAAATCGACAGTTTGCAAAAGGAGAGAAAGGTTAAACTGAGCAAACTGTTAAAACTGAAGGAAGTGGTTTCTGCCTTGGTGAATGATGAGACATGTGCATATGAAGCAGAATGTGCATTTCACAATTTCAAGGGTTTATATGATGAAACAAAAAAGGTTCACAATACTTTGTTGGGTCTTGTGTCGGCTGATGAAGCCAAAAAACATGAAACATGGTACAATGCAAAAATGCTCACTTTTGATGGGTTTATTGATGAAATGAAAAGGTGGAGTTATGTTCAAAGTTGCTCTGAGGATGATGATGATGATGTGATTTTTGAAAGTGAGAGTTTTGTTGCCGCCGGTGACAAAGGTGATGAAATGAATGCTGGAATTGAGGGTTCTGTTGCCGCCCATGACAATAATGATGATGTCGAGCCTCATGACAGCATTTCTAATGTTTCATCTCATGTGTCAACTGCTCATTCAAACCATAATAAAAGCACTGCTTCAAAGACAAGCAAAAGGTCCTCTACTTCTTCAGCACGCATTAAAGCAGAGGCGGACAAGGCCGCACTCATGGCTCGTGCTGCTGCATTAAAAGAGGTACATGCCTTGGAGAAGCAGGCTGAGGCCCTAAGGAGGAAAAGGGAACAAGTGGAGCTGAATGCTCAAATAGCAGCCTCTACTGCTAAAATATCTGTCCTACAAGAGGCCAGCAGCAGTGTCACTGGCAGGAGAGCTGATGGCATGGAGTCCTATCTTAGGCAAGGCACTAGACCTAAAATCCAGCCTCCTGGCCTACAGCAGTTCTCCTCTCAACAGCAGCAGTCAATGCAAAACCCAGTCACGTCTGAGCATCACCAATCCAAAGACACAGCTCACCGAAATCATTTCAACCCTCAGCAAAACAAGCAAAGTGAACAACCAGTTCACACCTCAACATTGGATCCTGCAAAAATGCAAACAAGGCAAAAATTACCCCAACCAGCTCTACCATCTCAACCCAATAACCAACCATCAGATCTGTACAATATACTACAAAGGCAAAATGAAATAACAACACTCCTTGTACAAACACAAACTTCTCAGTTTCTACCTCACAGAGAGATTCCACATTTTGAAGGTGACCCATTACAGTTTCAGTCATTCATAAAGGCATTTCAGCATTGTGTGGAGGCAAAAACAAATGATTTTGGTGACTGTTTATATTACCTTGAGCAGTTTACTAGGGGACAGCCAAGGGACCTGGTACGCAGTTGCCTCCATATGCCTCCTGAGAGGGGTTATGCTGCTGCTAAAGATCTGCTCAAGGAACATTTTGGGCATCCATTGAGAATTACTGCAGCCTACATGGACAAAATCATGGCTTGGCCGAATGTAAAGTCAGAGGATGTGAAAGGTCTCAAGGCATTTGCACTTTACTTGCGGGAATGTTCAAATGCCATGGAGGAGCTGCAGTATTTGGAAGAGCTTAACATACCAGCAAACATGAAAGCTCTTATTCTGAAACTCCCATACAAGCTCAGAGACCAGTGGAGAGGGAAGGCATGTGACATCCTTGACAGACATGACCGAAGAGCTTGTTTCCCAGACATTGTGACATTTATCGAACAGCAGGTGAGAATTGCCTCCGACCCTGTTTTTGGTGACATCCAGGACACTCTTCTGGGTAAACCAATTATCAAACCCAAACCTCAACCTCAAACCAAATCACTGTATAGAAACAGTTTTGCAACTCATGTTGAACTTTCTGATGAATCTGAAACAGACTCTCGCCCATCCTGTCTTTATTGTGAACGTGATCATGCTTTGGAGCAGTGTCCGCAACTGAAGAAGAAGGCACATCAAGAAAGGCTTGACTTTCTAAGGGAGAAAGGCCTGTGTTTTGGATGCCTGTGCCCAGGGCACTTGAACAAGACTTGTGGCAGCCGCATGAATTGCTCCCACTGCAACAAGAGACATCCCAGTGTTCTACATATGGAGAGACAGGAAATGTGGAGTTTTGGAGCTACCAATGAGCAGCAAACAGCCAAATCTGAGAATTGCATTATAACTACTTGTGGCCATACAGGGGCTGGCAACAGTAACGGCATTCTTCCCATCTTGCCTGTACAAGTGAGATGCTCAGAGGGCAGCAAGGTCATCCAGACCTATGCTTTTCTGGATCCAGGAAGCACCGGTACTTTCTGTTCAGAACACCTGGTGAACAAACTGAACACAGAAGGCCAAAGAACCAAAGTCCATTTGCGCACCATGGGTCATAGCAAGATGGTACCCAGCTGCATGGTTAAGGGCCTGGAAATATCTGAATTTACCGGCAAGCTATTTTTCGAACTTCCTGATGTGTTCACCCAAAAGGAAATGCCTGTGTCTACTGCTAACCTGATCAGTAAAGAGGAGCTGGATAAGTGGCATTACCTCCAAGATATCCAGATCCCTAGAATTGCAGCTAATGTGGACCTGTTAATTGGTACCAATACCTCAAAGTTAATGGAACCGAGGGAGGTGATTAACAGCCATGGAAAGGGACCTTATGCTGTCAGAACCCTACTGGGATGGGTAATCAATGGTCCTTTACAAACCAATGGCATGCATAGTGGGAGTGGCCCCACAGTTACTGCTAATTGCACAGTGGTAAACCAAGAGTCTACAAAAGATGGTGGTGAACCAGCAGCAGACTCTACTGTCACCAAAAGGAAGAAGAAAAGGAAACGGAAGGCAGTGACTGTTGGTGAGGTCAAGGATCAAAGTGATGCAGATGAGGCACCACCCGTTGAAGTGCTCTATTCCTCTGTGGAGAAAGGCCAGAGGAAGAAGGAAAGGAAGAGCCCAGTGGTGATCAAATCTGAGTCCAAGGAGATGCAAGCAAGGCAGCAGGATACTGCAGAAGTGGCTGTTGCTAAAAGGCTACATAAAGTGGTACTGGATCCACTCGATGGAGAAAAGCATCACCCAAAGGAAACATCCGACCATGACGGCAAGAGAGAGCTGCCTCTGGAGAAAAAGGAAAGATGGAAGACCTCAAGAAAGAGGAAGAAAGGAAAATGGCTGAGAAAGAAAAGGATCAAAGGCCAAACAAAAGGAACATGAAGGAACAAAGTCTAATTCGGAAGAGACTCTAAAGAGACTGAAAAAGGGAAGAAATAATAGTGGGTTGAAGAGGAGGGCCCTTTAACTAAAATCTGCCTTATGTGAGGGTACAGATTAAACTTTGAGTTTTGTTATGGCAATAATCAATATGGAATATTGCCCTGGTATTGGATACTTAAAAGTTTTTTATTTTGGGTTGATTTATGGCTCTTTTGTATTTTTTTGTGTTGGAATTGCTCTGTTTTGTCCCACCAGTAGCAATTAGGGGCTGGTGTGTAAGAGCCATTTCTTTTCTGTTCATTTTATTTCTATGTTTTTTGATGACGTCATTTTCAAGGGCTTGGTCAAGGCCAAGGTTGGCCAGGATACTTAATGAGATCTGATTGAATACTCTGGTGTTGTCCTGATGTGAAGGCGAACAGTTTTTTGACTGTGAGACATAGGCTGTTGATTTATATGGTTTTGACACTCTTTTATTTTATTTAATACAAGTTACAGTGCTGAATAAATATCAATTTCGAACTTTAAGTCAACGTTTGGAGTTCAGTCTTTTTATCACACGTCATGACTAGACCCTCGGCATCGGGCAGCCAGTAGCCCAAAGTTTAGGACTTTGACGCTACATTTTAGTCAAAAAACTGCCTCTGTTCCACGCCACGGCAATTGGGAGGCAAGTGGAACCAACGGGGGTCGTTTGGAAGGAGAACACGCACGGCCACGGACGGGCCGCAGCGTGTGTTGTTGCAACGGCGGAGCCGCGGAGGTGGACGGGACCGGGGACGGAACAGCGCACGGCGGCGGACACGGCTGCACGAATCGACCCAGAGCTACAGGGGCGCTCATCGGGGCACATCGGCAGCACTACCAGGCCGCCGCAGCTGACAGCAGCGGACCGGACCGTCATCATACAGCGATCGGCGAAAAACACCTGGCTCATCAACGCGGCGCACCCGGCGTTCAGCGTGTGCATGCATGGTAGGCTAAAGGCTTTAGCAGCGCAACGCCCACATTAAAACAATGGCCATTGTTAGGAAAGGTGTGCACACAAATAAGTGAAATAACAAACCCAATGCATTGGTAAAGGAGCGCCACTTTGCGCGCGGCTTATTATTGTTTGAAGTTGAACAACAAACTTTGAACGTCTAAGGAACTTGACATTTGTTTATTTATTTTGTATTATGGATCAAAAGGAGGCGCCAGCTGGCGCTGGTGACAATGTGGTTGAACTTGAGTCTGGTGGGGAAGGGGCTTTGGGAAAACGTGTGGTCAAATTGACACCCAAAGCGTTGGATGAAAAAATCGACAGTTTGCAAAAGGAGAGAAAGGTTAAACTGAGCAAACTGTTAAAACTGAAGGAAGTGGTTTCTGCCTTGGTGAATGATGAGACATGTGCATATGAAGCAGAATGTGCATTTCACAATTTCAAGGGTTTATATGATGAAACAAAAAAGGTTCACAATACTTTGTTGGGTCTTGTGTCGGCTGATGAAGCCAAAAAACATGAAACATGGTACAATGCAAAAATGCTCACTTTTGATGGGTTTATTGATGAAATGAAAAGGTGGAGTTATGTTCAAAGTTGCTCTGAGGATGATGATGATGATGTGATTTTTGAAAGTGAGAGTTTTGTTGCCGCCGGTGACAAAGGTGATGAAATGAATGCTGGAATTGAGGGTTCTGTTGCCGCCCATGACAATAATGATGATGTCGAGCCTCATGACAGCATTTCTAATGTTTCATCTCATGTGTCAACTGCTCATTCAAACCATAATAAAAGCACTGCTTCAAAGACAAGCAAAAGGTCCTCTACTTCTTCAGCACGCATTAAAGCAGAGGCGGACAAGGCCGCACTCATGGCTCGTGCTGCTGCATTAAAAGAGGTACATGCCTTGGAGAAGCAGGCTGAGGCCCTAAGGAGGAAAAGGGAACAAGTGGAGCTGAATGCTCAAATAGCAGCCTCTACTGCTAAAATATCTGTCCTACAAGAGGCCAGCAGCAGTGTCACTGGCAGGAGAGCTGATGGCATGGAGTCCTATCTTAGGCAAGGCACTAGACCTAAAATCCAGCCTCCTGGCCTACAGCAGTTCTCCTCTCAACAGCAGCAGTCAATGCAAAACCCAGTCACGTCTGAGCATCACCAATCCAAAGACACAGCTCACCGAAATCATTTCAACCCTCAGCAAAACAAGCAAAGTGAACAACCAGTTCACACCTCAACATTGGATCCTGCAAAAATGCAAACAAGGCAAAAATTACCCCAACCAGCTCTACCATCTCAACCCAATAACCAACCATCAGATCTGTACAATATACTACAAAGGCAAAATGAAATAACAACACTCCTTGTACAAACACAAACTTCTCAGTTTCTACCTCACAGAGAGATTCCACATTTTGAAGGTGACCCATTACAGTTTCAGTCATTCATAAAGGCATTTCAGCATTGTGTGGAGGCAAAAACAAATGATTTTGGTGACTGTTTATATTACCTTGAGCAGTTTACTAGGGGACAGCCAAGGGACCTGGTACGCAGTTGCCTCCATATGCCTCCTGAGAGGGGTTATGCTGCTGCTAAAGATCTGCTCAAGGAACATTTTGGGCATCCATTGAGAATTACTGCAGCCTACATGGACAAAATCATGGCTTGGCCGAATGTAAAGTCAGAGGATGTGAAAGGTCTCAAGGCATTTGCACTTTACTTGCGGGAATGTTCAAATGCCATGGAGGAGCTGCAGTATTTGGAAGAGCTTAACATACCAGCAAACATGAAAGCTCTTATTCTGAAACTCCCATACAAGCTCAGAGACCAGTGGAGAGGGAAGGCATGTGACATCCTTGACAGACATGACCGAAGAGCTTGTTTCCCAGACATTGTGACATTTATCGAACAGCAGGTGAGAATTGCCTCCGACCCTGTTTTTGGTGACATCCAGGACACTCTTCTGGGTAAACCAATTATCAAACCCAAACCTCAACCTCAAACCAAATCACTGTATAGAAACAGTTTTGCAACTCATGTTGAACTTTCTGATGAATCTGAAACAGACTCTCGCCCATCCTGTCTTTATTGTGAACGTGATCATGCTTTGGAGCAGTGTCCGCAACTGAAGAAGAAGGCACATCAAGAAAGGCTTGACTTTCTAAGGGAGAAAGGCCTGTGTTTTGGATGCCTGTGCCCAGGGCACTTGAACAAGACTTGTGGCAGCCGCATGAATTGCTCCCACTGCAACAAGAGACATCCCAGTGTTCTACATATGGAGAGACAGGAAATGTGGAGTTTTGGAGCTACCAATGAGCAGCAAACAGCCAAATCTGAGAATTGCATTATAACTACTTGTGGCCATACAGGGGCTGGCAACAGTAACGGCATTCTTCCCATCTTGCCTGTACAAGTGAGATGCTCAGAGGGCAGCAAGGTCATCCAGACCTATGCTTTTCTGGATCCAGGAAGCACCGGTACTTTCTGTTCAGAACACCTGGTGAACAAACTGAACACAGAAGGCCAAAGAACCAAAGTCCATTTGCGCACCATGGGTCATAGCAAGATGGTACCCAGCTGCATGGTTAAGGGCCTGGAAATATCTGAATTTACCGGCAAGCTATTTTTCGAACTTCCTGATGTGTTCACCCAAAAGGAAATGCCTGTGTCTACTGCTAACCTGATCAGTAAAGAGGAGCTGGATAAGTGGCATTACCTCCAAGATATCCAGATCCCTAGAATTGCAGCTAATGTGGACCTGTTAATTGGTACCAATACCTCAAAGTTAATGGAACCGAGGGAGGTGATTAACAGCCATGGAAAGGGACCTTATGCTGTCAGAACCCTACTGGGATGGGTAATCAATGGTCCTTTACAAACCAATGGCATGCATAGTGGGAGTGGCCCCACAGTTACTGCTAATTGCACAGTGGTAAACCAAGAGTCTACAAAAGATGGTGGTGAACCAGCAGCAGACTCTACTGTCACCAAAAGGAAGAAGAAAAGGAAACGGAAGGCAGTGACTGTTGGTGAGGTCAAGGATCAAAGTGATGCAGATGAGGCACCACCCGTTGAAGTGCTCTATTCCTCTGTGGAGAAAGGCCAGAGGAAGAAGGAAAGGAAGAGCCCAGTGGTGATCAAATCTGAGTCCAAGGAGATGCAAGCAAGGCAGCAGGATACTGCAGAAGTGGCTGTTGCTAAAAGGCTACATAAAGTGGTACTGGATCCACTCGATGGAGAAAAGCATCACCCAAAGGAAACATCCGACCATGACGGCAAGAGAGAGCTGCCTCTGGAGAAAAAGGAAAGATGGAAGACCTCAAGAAAGAGGAAGAAAGGAAAATGGCTGAGAAAGAAAAGGATCAAAGGCCAAACAAAAGGAACATGAAGGAACAAAGTCTAATTCGGAAGAGACTCTAAAGAGACTGAAAAAGGGAAGAAATAATAGTGGGTTGAAGAGGAGGGCCCTTTAACTAAAATCTGCCTTATGTGAGGGTACAGATTAAACTTTGAGTTTTGTTATGGCAATAATCAATATGGAATATTGCCCTGGTATTGGATACTTAAAAGTTTTTTATTTTGGGTTGATTTATGGCTCTTTTGTATTTTTTTGTGTTGGAATTGCTCTGTTTTGTCCCACCAGTAGCAATTAGGGGCTGGTGTGTAAGAGCCATTTCTTTTCTGTTCATTTTATTTCTATGTTTTTTGATGACGTCATTTTCAAGGGCTTGGTCAAGGCCAAGGTTGGCCAGGATACTTAATGAGATCTGATTGAATACTCTGGTGTTGTCCTGATGTGAAGGCGAACAGTTTTTTGACTGTGAGACATAGGCTGTTGATTTATATGGTTTTGACACTCTTTTATTTTATTTAATACAAGTTACAGTGCTGAATAAATATCAATTTCGAACTTTAAGTCAACGTTTGGAGTTCAGTCTTTTTATCACACGTCATGACTAGACCCTCGGCATCGGGCAGCCAGTAGCCCAAAGTTTAGGACTTTGACGCTACATTTTAGTCAAAAAACTGCCTCTGTTCCACGCCACGGCAATTGGGAGGCAAGTGGAACCAACGGGGGTCGTTTGGAAGGAGAACACGCACGGCCACGGACGGGCCGCAGCGTGTGTTGTTGCAACGGCGGAGCCGCGGAGGTGGACGGGACCGGGGACGGAACAGCGCACGGCGGCGGACACGGCTGCACGAATCGACCCAGAGCTACAGGGGCGCTCATCGGGGCACATCGGCAGCACTACCAGGCCGCCGCAGCTGACAGCAGCGGACCGGACCGTCATCATACAGCGATCGGCGAAAAACACCTGGCTCATCAACGCGGCGCACCCGGCGTTCAGCGTGTGCATGCATGGTAGGCTAAAGGCTTTAGCAGCGCAACGCCCACATTAAAACAATGGCCATTGTTAGGAAAGGTGTGCACACAAATAAGTGAAATAACAAACCCAATGCATTGGTAAAGGAGCGCCACTTTGCGCGCGGCTTATTATTGTTTGAAGTTGAACAACAAACTTTGAACGTCTAAGGAACTTGACATTTGTTTATTTATTTTGTATTATGGATCAAAAGGAGGCGCCAGCTGGCGCTGGTGACAATGTGGTTGAACTTGAGTCTGGTGGGGAAGGGGCTTTGGGAAAACGTGTGGTCAAATTGACACCCAAAGCGTTGGATGAAAAAATCGACAGTTTGCAAAAGGAGAGAAAGGTTAAACTGAGCAAACTGTTAAAACTGAAGGAAGTGGTTTCTGCCTTGGTGAATGATGAGACATGTGCATATGAAGCAGAATGTGCATTTCACAATTTCAAGGGTTTATATGATGAAACAAAAAAGGTTCACAATACTTTGTTGGGTCTTGTGTCGGCTGATGAAGCCAAAAAACATGAAACATGGTACAATGCAAAAATGCTCACTTTTGATGGGTTTATTGATGAAATGAAAAGGTGGAGTTATGTTCAAAGTTGCTCTGAGGATGATGATGATGATGTGATTTTTGAAAGTGAGAGTTTTGTTGCCGCCGGTGACAAAGGTGATGAAATGAATGCTGGAATTGAGGGTTCTGTTGCCGCCCATGACAATAATGATGATGTCGAGCCTCATGACAGCATTTCTAATGTTTCATCTCATGTGTCAACTGCTCATTCAAACCATAATAAAAGCACTGCTTCAAAGACAAGCAAAAGGTCCTCTACTTCTTCAGCACGCATTAAAGCAGAGGCGGACAAGGCCGCACTCATGGCTCGTGCTGCTGCATTAAAAGAGGTACATGCCTTGGAGAAGCAGGCTGAGGCCCTAAGGAGGAAAAGGGAACAAGTGGAGCTGAATGCTCAAATAGCAGCCTCTACTGCTAAAATATCTGTCCTACAAGAGGCCAGCAGCAGTGTCACTGGCAGGAGAGCTGATGGCATGGAGTCCTATCTTAGGCAAGGCACTAGACCTAAAATCCAGCCTCCTGGCCTACAGCAGTTCTCCTCTCAACAGCAGCAGTCAATGCAAAACCCAGTCACGTCTGAGCATCACCAATCCAAAGACACAGCTCACCGAAATCATTTCAACCCTCAGCAAAACAAGCAAAGTGAACAACCAGTTCACACCTCAACATTGGATCCTGCAAAAATGCAAACAAGGCAAAAATTACCCCAACCAGCTCTACCATCTCAACCCAATAACCAACCATCAGATCTGTACAATATACTACAAAGGCAAAATGAAATAACAACACTCCTTGTACAAACACAAACTTCTCAGTTTCTACCTCACAGAGAGATTCCACATTTTGAAGGTGACCCATTACAGTTTCAGTCATTCATAAAGGCATTTCAGCATTGTGTGGAGGCAAAAACAAATGATTTTGGTGACTGTTTATATTACCTTGAGCAGTTTACTAGGGGACAGCCAAGGGACCTGGTACGCAGTTGCCTCCATATGCCTCCTGAGAGGGGTTATGCTGCTGCTAAAGATCTGCTCAAGGAACATTTTGGGCATCCATTGAGAATTACTGCAGCCTACATGGACAAAATCATGGCTTGGCCGAATGTAAAGTCAGAGGATGTGAAAGGTCTCAAGGCATTTGCACTTTACTTGCGGGAATGTTCAAATGCCATGGAGGAGCTGCAGTATTTGGAAGAGCTTAACATACCAGCAAACATGAAAGCTCTTATTCTGAAACTCCCATACAAGCTCAGAGACCAGTGGAGAGGGAAGGCATGTGACATCCTTGACAGACATGACCGAAGAGCTTGTTTCCCAGACATTGTGACATTTATCGAACAGCAGGTGAGAATTGCCTCCGACCCTGTTTTTGGTGACATCCAGGACACTCTTCTGGGTAAACCAATTATCAAACCCAAACCTCAACCTCAAACCAAATCACTGTATAGAAACAGTTTTGCAACTCATGTTGAACTTTCTGATGAATCTGAAACAGACTCTCGCCCATCCTGTCTTTATTGTGAACGTGATCATGCTTTGGAGCAGTGTCCGCAACTGAAGAAGAAGGCACATCAAGAAAGGCTTGACTTTCTAAGGGAGAAAGGCCTGTGTTTTGGATGCCTGTGCCCAGGGCACTTGAACAAGACTTGTGGCAGCCGCATGAATTGCTCCCACTGCAACAAGAGACATCCCAGTGTTCTACATATGGAGAGACAGGAAATGTGGAGTTTTGGAGCTACCAATGAGCAGCAAACAGCCAAATCTGAGAATTGCATTATAACTACTTGTGGCCATACAGGGGCTGGCAACAGTAACGGCATTCTTCCCATCTTGCCTGTACAAGTGAGATGCTCAGAGGGCAGCAAGGTCATCCAGACCTATGCTTTTCTGGATCCAGGAAGCACCGGTACTTTCTGTTCAGAACACCTGGTGAACAAACTGAACACAGAAGGCCAAAGAACCAAAGTCCATTTGCGCACCATGGGTCATAGCAAGATGGTACCCAGCTGCATGGTTAAGGGCCTGGAAATATCTGAATTTACCGGCAAGCTATTTTTCGAACTTCCTGATGTGTTCACCCAAAAGGAAATGCCTGTGTCTACTGCTAACCTGATCAGTAAAGAGGAGCTGGATAAGTGGCATTACCTCCAAGATATCCAGATCCCTAGAATTGCAGCTAATGTGGACCTGTTAATTGGTACCAATACCTCAAAGTTAATGGAACCGAGGGAGGTGATTAACAGCCATGGAAAGGGACCTTATGCTGTCAGAACCCTACTGGGATGGGTAATCAATGGTCCTTTACAAACCAATGGCATGCATAGTGGGAGTGGCCCCACAGTTACTGCTAATTGCACAGTGGTAAACCAAGAGTCTACAAAAGATGGTGGTGAACCAGCAGCAGACTCTACTGTCACCAAAAGGAAGAAGAAAAGGAAACGGAAGGCAGTGACTGTTGGTGAGGTCAAGGATCAAAGTGATGCAGATGAGGCACCACCCGTTGAAGTGCTCTATTCCTCTGTGGAGAAAGGCCAGAGGAAGAAGGAAAGGAAGAGCCCAGTGGTGATCAAATCTGAGTCCAAGGAGATGCAAGCAAGGCAGCAGGATACTGCAGAAGTGGCTGTTGCTAAAAGGCTACATAAAGTGGTACTGGATCCACTCGATGGAGAAAAGCATCACCCAAAGGAAACATCCGACCATGACGGCAAGAGAGAGCTGCCTCTGGAGAAAAAGGAAAGATGGAAGACCTCAAGAAAGAGGAAGAAAGGAAAATGGCTGAGAAAGAAAAGGATCAAAGGCCAAACAAAAGGAACATGAAGGAACAAAGTCTAATTCGGAAGAGACTCTAAAGAGACTGAAAAAGGGAAGAAATAATAGTGGGTTGAAGAGGAGGGCCCTTTAACTAAAATCTGCCTTATGTGAGGGTACAGATTAAACTTTGAGTTTTGTTATGGCAATAATCAATATGGAATATTGCCCTGGTATTGGATACTTAAAAGTTTTTTATTTTGGGTTGATTTATGGCTCTTTTGTATTTTTTTGTGTTGGAATTGCTCTGTTTTGTCCCACCAGTAGCAATTAGGGGCTGGTGTGTAAGAGCCATTTCTTTTCTGTTCATTTTATTTCTATGTTTTTTGATGACGTCATTTTCAAGGGCTTGGTCAAGGCCAAGGTTGGCCAGGATACTTAATGAGATCTGATTGAATACTCTGGTGTTGTCCTGATGTGAAGGCGAACAGTTTTTTGACTGTGAGACATAGGCTGTTGATTTATATGGTTTTGACACTCTTTTATTTTATTTAATACAAGTTACAGTGCTGAATAAATATCAATTTCGAACTTTAAGTCAACGTTTGGAGTTCAGTCTTTTTATCACACGTCATGACTAGACCCTCGGCATCGGGCAGCCAGTAGCCCAAAGTTTAGGACTTTGACGCTACATTTTAGTCAAAAAACTGCCTCTGTTCCACGCCACGGCAATTGGGAGGCAAGTGGAACCAACGGGGGTCGTTTGGAAGGAGAACACGCACGGCCACGGACGGGCCGCAGCGTGTGTTGTTGCAACGGCGGAGCCGCGGAGGTGGACGGGACCGGGGACGGAACAGCGCACGGCGGCGGACACGGCTGCACGAATCGACCCAGAGCTACAGGGGCGCTCATCGGGGCACATCGGCAGCACTACCAGGCCGCCGCAGCTGACAGCAGCGGACCGGACCGTCATCATACAGCGATCGGCGAAAAACACCTGGCTCATCAACGCGGCGCACCCGGCGTTCAGCGTGTGCATGCATGGTAGGCTAAAGGCTTTAGCAGCGCAACGCCCACATTAAAACAATGGCCATTGTTAGGAAAGGTGTGCACACAAATAAGTGAAATAACAAACCCAATGCATTGGTAAAGGAGCGCCACTTTGCGCGCGGCTTATTATTGTTTGAAGTTGAACAACAAACTTTGAACGTCTAAGGAACTTGACATTTGTTTATTTATTTTGTATTATGGATCAAAAGGAGGCGCCAGCTGGCGCTGGTGACAATGTGGTTGAACTTGAGTCTGGTGGGGAAGGGGCTTTGGGAAAACGTGTGGTCAAATTGACACCCAAAGCGTTGGATGAAAAAATCGACAGTTTGCAAAAGGAGAGAAAGGTTAAACTGAGCAAACTGTTAAAACTGAAGGAAGTGGTTTCTGCCTTGGTGAATGATGAGACATGTGCATATGAAGCAGAATGTGCATTTCACAATTTCAAGGGTTTATATGATGAAACAAAAAAGGTTCACAATACTTTGTTGGGTCTTGTGTCGGCTGATGAAGCCAAAAAACATGAAACATGGTACAATGCAAAAATGCTCACTTTTGATGGGTTTATTGATGAAATGAAAAGGTGGAGTTATGTTCAAAGTTGCTCTGAGGATGATGATGATGATGTGATTTTTGAAAGTGAGAGTTTTGTTGCCGCCGGTGACAAAGGTGATGAAATGAATGCTGGAATTGAGGGTTCTGTTGCCGCCCATGACAATAATGATGATGTCGAGCCTCATGACAGCATTTCTAATGTTTCATCTCATGTGTCAACTGCTCATTCAAACCATAATAAAAGCACTGCTTCAAAGACAAGCAAAAGGTCCTCTACTTCTTCAGCACGCATTAAAGCAGAGGCGGACAAGGCCGCACTCATGGCTCGTGCTGCTGCATTAAAAGAGGTACATGCCTTGGAGAAGCAGGCTGAGGCCCTAAGGAGGAAAAGGGAACAAGTGGAGCTGAATGCTCAAATAGCAGCCTCTACTGCTAAAATATCTGTCCTACAAGAGGCCAGCAGCAGTGTCACTGGCAGGAGAGCTGATGGCATGGAGTCCTATCTTAGGCAAGGCACTAGACCTAAAATCCAGCCTCCTGGCCTACAGCAGTTCTCCTCTCAACAGCAGCAGTCAATGCAAAACCCAGTCACGTCTGAGCATCACCAATCCAAAGACACAGCTCACCGAAATCATTTCAACCCTCAGCAAAACAAGCAAAGTGAACAACCAGTTCACACCTCAACATTGGATCCTGCAAAAATGCAAACAAGGCAAAAATTACCCCAACCAGCTCTACCATCTCAACCCAATAACCAACCATCAGATCTGTACAATATACTACAAAGGCAAAATGAAATAACAACACTCCTTGTACAAACACAAACTTCTCAGTTTCTACCTCACAGAGAGATTCCACATTTTGAAGGTGACCCATTACAGTTTCAGTCATTCATAAAGGCATTTCAGCATTGTGTGGAGGCAAAAACAAATGATTTTGGTGACTGTTTATATTACCTTGAGCAGTTTACTAGGGGACAGCCAAGGGACCTGGTACGCAGTTGCCTCCATATGCCTCCTGAGAGGGGTTATGCTGCTGCTAAAGATCTGCTCAAGGAACATTTTGGGCATCCATTGAGAATTACTGCAGCCTACATGGACAAAATCATGGCTTGGCCGAATGTAAAGTCAGAGGATGTGAAAGGTCTCAAGGCATTTGCACTTTACTTGCGGGAATGTTCAAATGCCATGGAGGAGCTGCAGTATTTGGAAGAGCTTAACATACCAGCAAACATGAAAGCTCTTATTCTGAAACTCCCATACAAGCTCAGAGACCAGTGGAGAGGGAAGGCATGTGACATCCTTGACAGACATGACCGAAGAGCTTGTTTCCCAGACATTGTGACATTTATCGAACAGCAGGTGAGAATTGCCTCCGACCCTGTTTTTGGTGACATCCAGGACACTCTTCTGGGTAAACCAATTATCAAACCCAAACCTCAACCTCAAACCAAATCACTGTATAGAAACAGTTTTGCAACTCATGTTGAACTTTCTGATGAATCTGAAACAGACTCTCGCCCATCCTGTCTTTATTGTGAACGTGATCATGCTTTGGAGCAGTGTCCGCAACTGAAGAAGAAGGCACATCAAGAAAGGCTTGACTTTCTAAGGGAGAAAGGCCTGTGTTTTGGATGCCTGTGCCCAGGGCACTTGAACAAGACTTGTGGCAGCCGCATGAATTGCTCCCACTGCAACAAGAGACATCCCAGTGTTCTACATATGGAGAGACAGGAAATGTGGAGTTTTGGAGCTACCAATGAGCAGCAAACAGCCAAATCTGAGAATTGCATTATAACTACTTGTGGCCATACAGGGGCTGGCAACAGTAACGGCATTCTTCCCATCTTGCCTGTACAAGTGAGATGCTCAGAGGGCAGCAAGGTCATCCAGACCTATGCTTTTCTGGATCCAGGAAGCACCGGTACTTTCTGTTCAGAACACCTGGTGAACAAACTGAACACAGAAGGCCAAAGAACCAAAGTCCATTTGCGCACCATGGGTCATAGCAAGATGGTACCCAGCTGCATGGTTAAGGGCCTGGAAATATCTGAATTTACCGGCAAGCTATTTTTCGAACTTCCTGATGTGTTCACCCAAAAGGAAATGCCTGTGTCTACTGCTAACCTGATCAGTAAAGAGGAGCTGGATAAGTGGCATTACCTCCAAGATATCCAGATCCCTAGAATTGCAGCTAATGTGGACCTGTTAATTGGTACCAATACCTCAAAGTTAATGGAACCGAGGGAGGTGATTAACAGCCATGGAAAGGGACCTTATGCTGTCAGAACCCTACTGGGATGGGTAATCAATGGTCCTTTACAAACCAATGGCATGCATAGTGGGAGTGGCCCCACAGTTACTGCTAATTGCACAGTGGTAAACCAAGAGTCTACAAAAGATGGTGGTGAACCAGCAGCAGACTCTACTGTCACCAAAAGGAAGAAGAAAAGGAAACGGAAGGCAGTGACTGTTGGTGAGGTCAAGGATCAAAGTGATGCAGATGAGGCACCACCCGTTGAAGTGCTCTATTCCTCTGTGGAGAAAGGCCAGAGGAAGAAGGAAAGGAAGAGCCCAGTGGTGATCAAATCTGAGTCCAAGGAGATGCAAGCAAGGCAGCAGGATACTGCAGAAGTGGCTGTTGCTAAAAGGCTACATAAAGTGGTACTGGATCCACTCGATGGAGAAAAGCATCACCCAAAGGAAACATCCGACCATGACGGCAAGAGAGAGCTGCCTCTGGAGAAAAAGGAAAGATGGAAGACCTCAAGAAAGAGGAAGAAAGGAAAATGGCTGAGAAAGAAAAGGATCAAAGGCCAAACAAAAGGAACATGAAGGAACAAAGTCTAATTCGGAAGAGACTCTAAAGAGACTGAAAAAGGGAAGAAATAATAGTGGGTTGAAGAGGAGGGCCCTTTAACTAAAATCTGCCTTATGTGAGGGTACAGATTAAACTTTGAGTTTTGTTATGGCAATAATCAATATGGAATATTGCCCTGGTATTGGATACTTAAAAGTTTTTTATTTTGGGTTGATTTATGGCTCTTTTGTATTTTTTTGTGTTGGAATTGCTCTGTTTTGTCCCACCAGTAGCAATTAGGGGCTGGTGTGTAAGAGCCATTTCTTTTCTGTTCATTTTATTTCTATGTTTTTTGATGACGTCATTTTCAAGGGCTTGGTCAAGGCCAAGGTTGGCCAGGATACTTAATGAGATCTGATTGAATACTCTGGTGTTGTCCTGATGTGAAGGCGAACAGTTTTTTGACTGTGAGACATAGGCTGTTGATTTATATGGTTTTGACACTCTTTTATTTTATTTAATACAAGTTACAGTGCTGAATAAATATCAATTTCGAACTTTAAGTCAACGTTTGGAGTTCAGTCTTTTTATCACACGTCATGACTAGACCCTCGGCATCGGGCAGCCAGTAGCCCAAAGTTTAGGACTTTGACGCTACATTTTAGTCAAAAAACTGCCTCTGTTCCACGCCACGGCAATTGGGAGGCAAGTGGAACCAACGGGGGTCGTTTGGAAGGAGAACACGCACGGCCACGGACGGGCCGCAGCGTGTGTTGTTGCAACGGCGGAGCCGCGGAGGTGGACGGGACCGGGGACGGAACAGCGCACGGCGGCGGACACGGCTGCACGAATCGACCCAGAGCTACAGGGGCGCTCATCGGGGCACATCGGCAGCACTACCAGGCCGCCGCAGCTGACAGCAGCGGACCGGACCGTCATCATACAGCGATCGGCGAAAAACACCTGGCTCATCAACGCGGCGCACCCGGCGTTCAGCGTGTGCATGCATGGTAGGCTAAAGGCTTTAGCAGCGCAACGCCCACATTAAAACAATGGCCATTGTTAGGAAAGGTGTGCACACAAATAAGTGAAATAACAAACCCAATGCATTGGTAAAGGAGCGCCACTTTGCGCGCGGCTTATTATTGTTTGAAGTTGAACAACAAACTTTGAACGTCTAAGGAACTTGACATTTGTTTATTTATTTTGTATTATGGATCAAAAGGAGGCGCCAGCTGGCGCTGGTGACAATGTGGTTGAACTTGAGTCTGGTGGGGAAGGGGCTTTGGGAAAACGTGTGGTCAAATTGACACCCAAAGCGTTGGATGAAAAAATCGACAGTTTGCAAAAGGAGAGAAAGGTTAAACTGAGCAAACTGTTAAAACTGAAGGAAGTGGTTTCTGCCTTGGTGAATGATGAGACATGTGCATATGAAGCAGAATGTGCATTTCACAATTTCAAGGGTTTATATGATGAAACAAAAAAGGTTCACAATACTTTGTTGGGTCTTGTGTCGGCTGATGAAGCCAAAAAACATGAAACATGGTACAATGCAAAAATGCTCACTTTTGATGGGTTTATTGATGAAATGAAAAGGTGGAGTTATGTTCAAAGTTGCTCTGAGGATGATGATGATGATGTGATTTTTGAAAGTGAGAGTTTTGTTGCCGCCGGTGACAAAGGTGATGAAATGAATGCTGGAATTGAGGGTTCTGTTGCCGCCCATGACAATAATGATGATGTCGAGCCTCATGACAGCATTTCTAATGTTTCATCTCATGTGTCAACTGCTCATTCAAACCATAATAAAAGCACTGCTTCAAAGACAAGCAAAAGGTCCTCTACTTCTTCAGCACGCATTAAAGCAGAGGCGGACAAGGCCGCACTCATGGCTCGTGCTGCTGCATTAAAAGAGGTACATGCCTTGGAGAAGCAGGCTGAGGCCCTAAGGAGGAAAAGGGAACAAGTGGAGCTGAATGCTCAAATAGCAGCCTCTACTGCTAAAATATCTGTCCTACAAGAGGCCAGCAGCAGTGTCACTGGCAGGAGAGCTGATGGCATGGAGTCCTATCTTAGGCAAGGCACTAGACCTAAAATCCAGCCTCCTGGCCTACAGCAGTTCTCCTCTCAACAGCAGCAGTCAATGCAAAACCCAGTCACGTCTGAGCATCACCAATCCAAAGACACAGCTCACCGAAATCATTTCAACCCTCAGCAAAACAAGCAAAGTGAACAACCAGTTCACACCTCAACATTGGATCCTGCAAAAATGCAAACAAGGCAAAAATTACCCCAACCAGCTCTACCATCTCAACCCAATAACCAACCATCAGATCTGTACAATATACTACAAAGGCAAAATGAAATAACAACACTCCTTGTACAAACACAAACTTCTCAGTTTCTACCTCACAGAGAGATTCCACATTTTGAAGGTGACCCATTACAGTTTCAGTCATTCATAAAGGCATTTCAGCATTGTGTGGAGGCAAAAACAAATGATTTTGGTGACTGTTTATATTACCTTGAGCAGTTTACTAGGGGACAGCCAAGGGACCTGGTACGCAGTTGCCTCCATATGCCTCCTGAGAGGGGTTATGCTGCTGCTAAAGATCTGCTCAAGGAACATTTTGGGCATCCATTGAGAATTACTGCAGCCTACATGGACAAAATCATGGCTTGGCCGAATGTAAAGTCAGAGGATGTGAAAGGTCTCAAGGCATTTGCACTTTACTTGCGGGAATGTTCAAATGCCATGGAGGAGCTGCAGTATTTGGAAGAGCTTAACATACCAGCAAACATGAAAGCTCTTATTCTGAAACTCCCATACAAGCTCAGAGACCAGTGGAGAGGGAAGGCATGTGACATCCTTGACAGACATGACCGAAGAGCTTGTTTCCCAGACATTGTGACATTTATCGAACAGCAGGTGAGAATTGCCTCCGACCCTGTTTTTGGTGACATCCAGGACACTCTTCTGGGTAAACCAATTATCAAACCCAAACCTCAACCTCAAACCAAATCACTGTATAGAAACAGTTTTGCAACTCATGTTGAACTTTCTGATGAATCTGAAACAGACTCTCGCCCATCCTGTCTTTATTGTGAACGTGATCATGCTTTGGAGCAGTGTCCGCAACTGAAGAAGAAGGCACATCAAGAAAGGCTTGACTTTCTAAGGGAGAAAGGCCTGTGTTTTGGATGCCTGTGCCCAGGGCACTTGAACAAGACTTGTGGCAGCCGCATGAATTGCTCCCACTGCAACAAGAGACATCCCAGTGTTCTACATATGGAGAGACAGGAAATGTGGAGTTTTGGAGCTACCAATGAGCAGCAAACAGCCAAATCTGAGAATTGCATTATAACTACTTGTGGCCATACAGGGGCTGGCAACAGTAACGGCATTCTTCCCATCTTGCCTGTACAAGTGAGATGCTCAGAGGGCAGCAAGGTCATCCAGACCTATGCTTTTCTGGATCCAGGAAGCACCGGTACTTTCTGTTCAGAACACCTGGTGAACAAACTGAACACAGAAGGCCAAAGAACCAAAGTCCATTTGCGCACCATGGGTCATAGCAAGATGGTACCCAGCTGCATGGTTAAGGGCCTGGAAATATCTGAATTTACCGGCAAGCTATTTTTCGAACTTCCTGATGTGTTCACCCAAAAGGAAATGCCTGTGTCTACTGCTAACCTGATCAGTAAAGAGGAGCTGGATAAGTGGCATTACCTCCAAGATATCCAGATCCCTAGAATTGCAGCTAATGTGGACCTGTTAATTGGTACCAATACCTCAAAGTTAATGGAACCGAGGGAGGTGATTAACAGCCATGGAAAGGGACCTTATGCTGTCAGAACCCTACTGGGATGGGTAATCAATGGTCCTTTACAAACCAATGGCATGCATAGTGGGAGTGGCCCCACAGTTACTGCTAATTGCACAGTGGTAAACCAAGAGTCTACAAAAGATGGTGGTGAACCAGCAGCAGACTCTACTGTCACCAAAAGGAAGAAGAAAAGGAAACGGAAGGCAGTGACTGTTGGTGAGGTCAAGGATCAAAGTGATGCAGATGAGGCACCACCCGTTGAAGTGCTCTATTCCTCTGTGGAGAAAGGCCAGAGGAAGAAGGAAAGGAAGAGCCCAGTGGTGATCAAATCTGAGTCCAAGGAGATGCAAGCAAGGCAGCAGGATACTGCAGAAGTGGCTGTTGCTAAAAGGCTACATAAAGTGGTACTGGATCCACTCGATGGAGAAAAGCATCACCCAAAGGAAACATCCGACCATGACGGCAAGAGAGAGCTGCCTCTGGAGAAAAAGGAAAGATGGAAGACCTCAAGAAAGAGGAAGAAAGGAAAATGGCTGAGAAAGAAAAGGATCAAAGGCCAAACAAAAGGAACATGAAGGAACAAAGTCTAATTCGGAAGAGACTCTAAAGAGACTGAAAAAGGGAAGAAATAATAGTGGGTTGAAGAGGAGGGCCCTTTAACTAAAATCTGCCTTATGTGAGGGTACAGATTAAACTTTGAGTTTTGTTATGGCAATAATCAATATGGAATATTGCCCTGGTATTGGATACTTAAAAGTTTTTTATTTTGGGTTGATTTATGGCTCTTTTGTATTTTTTTGTGTTGGAATTGCTCTGTTTTGTCCCACCAGTAGCAATTAGGGGCTGGTGTGTAAGAGCCATTTCTTTTCTGTTCATTTTATTTCTATGTTTTTTGATGACGTCATTTTCAAGGGCTTGGTCAAGGCCAAGGTTGGCCAGGATACTTAATGAGATCTGATTGAATACTCTGGTGTTGTCCTGATGTGAAGGCGAACAGTTTTTTGACTGTGAGACATAGGCTGTTGATTTATATGGTTTTGACACTCTTTTATTTTATTTAATACAAGTTACAGTGCTGAATAAATATCAATTTCGAACTTTAAGTCAACGTTTGGAGTTCAGTCTTTTTATCACACGTCATGACTAGACCCTCGGCATCGGGCAGCCAGTAGCCCAAAGTTTAGGACTTTGACGCTACATTTTAGTCAAAAAACTGCCTCTGTTCCACGCCACGGCAATTGGGAGGCAAGTGGAACCAACGGGGGTCGTTTGGAAGGAGAACACGCACGGCCACGGACGGGCCGCAGCGTGTGTTGTTGCAACGGCGGAGCCGCGGAGGTGGACGGGACCGGGGACGGAACAGCGCACGGCGGCGGACACGGCTGCACGAATCGACCCAGAGCTACAGGGGCGCTCATCGGGGCACATCGGCAGCACTACCAGGCCGCCGCAGCTGACAGCAGCGGACCGGACCGTCATCATACAGCGATCGGCGAAAAACACCTGGCTCATCAACGCGGCGCACCCGGCGTTCAGCGTGTGCATGCATGGTAGGCTAAAGGCTTTAGCAGCGCAACGCCCACATTAAAACAATGGCCATTGTTAGGAAAGGTGTGCACACAAATAAGTGAAATAACAAACCCAATGCATTGGTAAAGGAGCGCCACTTTGCGCGCGGCTTATTATTGTTTGAAGTTGAACAACAAACTTTGAACGTCTAAGGAACTTGACATTTGTTTATTTATTTTGTATTATGGATCAAAAGGAGGCGCCAGCTGGCGCTGGTGACAATGTGGTTGAACTTGAGTCTGGTGGGGAAGGGGCTTTGGGAAAACGTGTGGTCAAATTGACACCCAAAGCGTTGGATGAAAAAATCGACAGTTTGCAAAAGGAGAGAAAGGTTAAACTGAGCAAACTGTTAAAACTGAAGGAAGTGGTTTCTGCCTTGGTGAATGATGAGACATGTGCATATGAAGCAGAATGTGCATTTCACAATTTCAAGGGTTTATATGATGAAACAAAAAAGGTTCACAATACTTTGTTGGGTCTTGTGTCGGCTGATGAAGCCAAAAAACATGAAACATGGTACAATGCAAAAATGCTCACTTTTGATGGGTTTATTGATGAAATGAAAAGGTGGAGTTATGTTCAAAGTTGCTCTGAGGATGATGATGATGATGTGATTTTTGAAAGTGAGAGTTTTGTTGCCGCCGGTGACAAAGGTGATGAAATGAATGCTGGAATTGAGGGTTCTGTTGCCGCCCATGACAATAATGATGATGTCGAGCCTCATGACAGCATTTCTAATGTTTCATCTCATGTGTCAACTGCTCATTCAAACCATAATAAAAGCACTGCTTCAAAGACAAGCAAAAGGTCCTCTACTTCTTCAGCACGCATTAAAGCAGAGGCGGACAAGGCCGCACTCATGGCTCGTGCTGCTGCATTAAAAGAGGTACATGCCTTGGAGAAGCAGGCTGAGGCCCTAAGGAGGAAAAGGGAACAAGTGGAGCTGAATGCTCAAATAGCAGCCTCTACTGCTAAAATATCTGTCCTACAAGAGGCCAGCAGCAGTGTCACTGGCAGGAGAGCTGATGGCATGGAGTCCTATCTTAGGCAAGGCACTAGACCTAAAATCCAGCCTCCTGGCCTACAGCAGTTCTCCTCTCAACAGCAGCAGTCAATGCAAAACCCAGTCACGTCTGAGCATCACCAATCCAAAGACACAGCTCACCGAAATCATTTCAACCCTCAGCAAAACAAGCAAAGTGAACAACCAGTTCACACCTCAACATTGGATCCTGCAAAAATGCAAACAAGGCAAAAATTACCCCAACCAGCTCTACCATCTCAACCCAATAACCAACCATCAGATCTGTACAATATACTACAAAGGCAAAATGAAATAACAACACTCCTTGTACAAACACAAACTTCTCAGTTTCTACCTCACAGAGAGATTCCACATTTTGAAGGTGACCCATTACAGTTTCAGTCATTCATAAAGGCATTTCAGCATTGTGTGGAGGCAAAAACAAATGATTTTGGTGACTGTTTATATTACCTTGAGCAGTTTACTAGGGGACAGCCAAGGGACCTGGTACGCAGTTGCCTCCATATGCCTCCTGAGAGGGGTTATGCTGCTGCTAAAGATCTGCTCAAGGAACATTTTGGGCATCCATTGAGAATTACTGCAGCCTACATGGACAAAATCATGGCTTGGCCGAATGTAAAGTCAGAGGATGTGAAAGGTCTCAAGGCATTTGCACTTTACTTGCGGGAATGTTCAAATGCCATGGAGGAGCTGCAGTATTTGGAAGAGCTTAACATACCAGCAAACATGAAAGCTCTTATTCTGAAACTCCCATACAAGCTCAGAGACCAGTGGAGAGGGAAGGCATGTGACATCCTTGACAGACATGACCGAAGAGCTTGTTTCCCAGACATTGTGACATTTATCGAACAGCAGGTGAGAATTGCCTCCGACCCTGTTTTTGGTGACATCCAGGACACTCTTCTGGGTAAACCAATTATCAAACCCAAACCTCAACCTCAAACCAAATCACTGTATAGAAACAGTTTTGCAACTCATGTTGAACTTTCTGATGAATCTGAAACAGACTCTCGCCCATCCTGTCTTTATTGTGAACGTGATCATGCTTTGGAGCAGTGTCCGCAACTGAAGAAGAAGGCACATCAAGAAAGGCTTGACTTTCTAAGGGAGAAAGGCCTGTGTTTTGGATGCCTGTGCCCAGGGCACTTGAACAAGACTTGTGGCAGCCGCATGAATTGCTCCCACTGCAACAAGAGACATCCCAGTGTTCTACATATGGAGAGACAGGAAATGTGGAGTTTTGGAGCTACCAATGAGCAGCAAACAGCCAAATCTGAGAATTGCATTATAACTACTTGTGGCCATACAGGGGCTGGCAACAGTAACGGCATTCTTCCCATCTTGCCTGTACAAGTGAGATGCTCAGAGGGCAGCAAGGTCATCCAGACCTATGCTTTTCTGGATCCAGGAAGCACCGGTACTTTCTGTTCAGAACACCTGGTGAACAAACTGAACACAGAAGGCCAAAGAACCAAAGTCCATTTGCGCACCATGGGTCATAGCAAGATGGTACCCAGCTGCATGGTTAAGGGCCTGGAAATATCTGAATTTACCGGCAAGCTATTTTTCGAACTTCCTGATGTGTTCACCCAAAAGGAAATGCCTGTGTCTACTGCTAACCTGATCAGTAAAGAGGAGCTGGATAAGTGGCATTACCTCCAAGATATCCAGATCCCTAGAATTGCAGCTAATGTGGACCTGTTAATTGGTACCAATACCTCAAAGTTAATGGAACCGAGGGAGGTGATTAACAGCCATGGAAAGGGACCTTATGCTGTCAGAACCCTACTGGGATGGGTAATCAATGGTCCTTTACAAACCAATGGCATGCATAGTGGGAGTGGCCCCACAGTTACTGCTAATTGCACAGTGGTAAACCAAGAGTCTACAAAAGATGGTGGTGAACCAGCAGCAGACTCTACTGTCACCAAAAGGAAGAAGAAAAGGAAACGGAAGGCAGTGACTGTTGGTGAGGTCAAGGATCAAAGTGATGCAGATGAGGCACCACCCGTTGAAGTGCTCTATTCCTCTGTGGAGAAAGGCCAGAGGAAGAAGGAAAGGAAGAGCCCAGTGGTGATCAAATCTGAGTCCAAGGAGATGCAAGCAAGGCAGCAGGATACTGCAGAAGTGGCTGTTGCTAAAAGGCTACATAAAGTGGTACTGGATCCACTCGATGGAGAAAAGCATCACCCAAAGGAAACATCCGACCATGACGGCAAGAGAGAGCTGCCTCTGGAGAAAAAGGAAAGATGGAAGACCTCAAGAAAGAGGAAGAAAGGAAAATGGCTGAGAAAGAAAAGGATCAAAGGCCAAACAAAAGGAACATGAAG
Organism: Electrona antarctica; assembly: GCF_951216825.1. Lineage (NCBI taxonomy): Eukaryota > Metazoa > Chordata > Actinopteri > Myctophiformes > Myctophidae > Electrona > Electrona antarctica. Next base: position 65,756 of record NW_027638007.1, on the reverse strand, counting down.
GAACAAAGTCTAATTCGGAAGAGACTCTAAAGAGACTGAAAAAGGGAAGAAATAATAGTGGGTTGAAGAGGAGGGCCCTTTAACTAAAATCTGCCTTATGTGAGGGTACAGATTAAACTTTGAGTTTTGTTATGGCAATAATCAATATGGAATATTGCCCTGGTATTGGATACTTAAAAGTTTTTTATTTTGGGTTGATTTATGGCTCTTTTGTATTTTTTTGTGTTGGAATTGCTCTGTTTTGTCCCACCAGTAGCAATTAGGGGCTGGTGTGTAAGAGCCATTTCTTTTCTGTTCATTTTATTTCTATGTTTTTTGATGACGTCATTTTCAAGGGCTTGGTCAAGGCCAAGGTTGGCCAGGATACTTAATGAGATCTGATTGAATACTCTGGTGTTGTCCTGATGTGAAGGCGAACAGTTTTTTGACTGTGAGACATAGGCTGTTGATTTATATGGTTTTGACACTCTTTTATTTTATTTAATACAAGTTACAGTGCTGAATAAATATCAATTTCGAACTTTAAGTCAACGTTTGGAGTTCAGTCTTTTTATCACACGTCATGACTAGACCCTCGGCATCGGGCAGCCAGTAGCCCAAAGTTTAGGACTTTGACGCTACATTTTAGTCAAAAAACTGCCTCTGTTCCACGCCACGGCAATTGGGAGGCAAGTGGAACCAACGGGGGTCGTTTGGAAGGAGAACACGCACGGCCACGGACGGGCCGCAGCGTGTGTTGTTGCAACGGCGGAGCCGCGGAGGTGGACGGGACCGGGGACGGAACAGCGCACGGCGGCGGACACGGCTGCACGAATCGACCCAGAGCTACAGGGGCGCTCATCGGGGCACATCGGCAGCACTACCAGGCCGCCGCAGCTGACAGCAGCGGACCGGACCGTCATCATACAGCGATCGGCGAAAAACACCTGGCTCATCAACGCGGCGCACCCGGCGTTCAGCGTGTGCATGCATGGTAGGCTAAAGGCTTTAGCAGCGCAACGCCCACATTAAAACAATGGCCATTGTTAGGAAAGGTGTGCACACAAATAAGTGAAATAACAAACCCAATGCATTGGTAAAGGAGCGCCACTTTGCGCGCGGCTTATTATTGTTTGAAGTTGAACAACAAACTTTGAACGTCTAAGGAACTTGACATTTGTTTATTTATTTTGTATTATGGATCAAAAGGAGGCGCCAGCTGGCGCTGGTGACAATGTGGTTGAACTTGAGTCTGGTGGGGAAGGGGCTTTGGGAAAACGTGTGGTCAAATTGACACCCAAAGCGTTGGATGAAAAAATCGACAGTTTGCAAAAGGAGAGAAAGGTTAAACTGAGCAAACTGTTAAAACTGAAGGAAGTGGTTTCTGCCTTGGTGAATGATGAGACATGTGCATATGAAGCAGAATGTGCATTTCACAATTTCAAGGGTTTATATGATGAAACAAAAAAGGTTCACAATACTTTGTTGGGTCTTGTGTCGGCTGATGAAGCCAAAAAACATGAAACATGGTACAATGCAAAAATGCTCACTTTTGATGGGTTTATTGATGAAATGAAAAGGTGGAGTTATGTTCAAAGTTGCTCTGAGGATGATGATGATGATGTGATTTTTGAAAGTGAGAGTTTTGTTGCCGCCGGTGACAAAGGTGATGAAATGAATGCTGGAATTGAGGGTTCTGTTGCCGCCCATGACAATAATGATGATGTCGAGCCTCATGACAGCATTTCTAATGTTTCATCTCATGTGTCAACTGCTCATTCAAACCATAATAAAAGCACTGCTTCAAAGACAAGCAAAAGGTCCTCTACTTCTTCAGCACGCATTAAAGCAGAGGCGGACAAGGCCGCACTCATGGCTCGTGCTGCTGCATTAAAAGAGGTACATGCCTTGGAGAAGCAGGCTGAGGCCCTAAGGAGGAAAAGGGAACAAGTGGAGCTGAATGCTCAAATAGCAGCCTCTACTGCTAAAATATCTGTCCTACAAGAGGCCAGCAGCAGTGTCACTGGCAGGAGAGCTGATGGCATGGAGTCCTATCTTAGGCAAGGCACTAGACCTAAAATCCAGCCTCCTGGCCTACAGCAGTTCTCCTCTCAACAGCAGCAGTCAATGCAAAACCCAGTCACGTCTGAGCATCACCAATCCAAAGACACAGCTCACCGAAATCATTTCAACCCTCAGCAAAACAAGCAAAGTGAACAACCAGTTCACACCTCAACATTGGATCCTGCAAAAATGCAAACAAGGCAAAAATTACCCCAACCAGCTCTACCATCTCAACCCAATAACCAACCATCAGATCTGTACAATATACTACAAAGGCAAAATGAAATAACAACACTCCTTGTACAAACACAAACTTCTCAGTTTCTACCTCACAGAGAGATTCCACATTTTGAAGGTGACCCATTACAGTTTCAGTCATTCATAAAGGCATTTCAGCATTGTGTGGAGGCAAAAACAAATGATTTTGGTGACTGTTTATATTACCTTGAGCAGTTTACTAGGGGACAGCCAAGGGACCTGGTACGCAGTTGCCTCCATATGCCTCCTGAGAGGGGTTATGCTGCTGCTAAAGATCTGCTCAAGGAACATTTTGGGCATCCATTGAGAATTACTGCAGCCTACATGGACAAAATCATGGCTTGGCCGAATGTAAAGTCAGAGGATGTGAAAGGTCTCAAGGCATTTGCACTTTACTTGCGGGAATGTTCAAATGCCATGGAGGAGCTGCAGTATTTGGAAGAGCTTAACATACCAGCAAACATGAAAGCTCTTATTCTGAAACTCCCATACAAGCTCAGAGACCAGTGGAGAGGGAAGGCATGTGACATCCTTGACAGACATGACCGAAGAGCTTGTTTCCCAGACATTGTGACATTTATCGAACAGCAGGTGAGAATTGCCTCCGACCCTGTTTTTGGTGACATCCAGGACACTCTTCTGGGTAAACCAATTATCAAACCCAAACCTCAACCTCAAACCAAATCACTGTATAGAAACAGTTTTGCAACTCATGTTGAACTTTCTGATGAATCTGAAACAGACTCTCGCCCATCCTGTCTTTATTGTGAACGTGATCATGCTTTGGAGCAGTGTCCGCAACTGAAGAAGAAGGCACATCAAGAAAGGCTTGACTTTCTAAGGGAGAAAGGCCTGTGTTTTGGATGCCTGTGCCCAGGGCACTTGAACAAGACTTGTGGCAGCCGCATGAATTGCTCCCACTGCAACAAGAGACATCCCAGTGTTCTACATATGGAGAGACAGGAAATGTGGAGTTTTGGAGCTACCAATGAGCAGCAAACAGCCAAATCTGAGAATTGCATTATAACTACTTGTGGCCATACAGGGGCTGGCAACAGTAACGGCATTCTTCCCATCTTGCCTGTACAAGTGAGATGCTCAGAGGGCAGCAAGGTCATCCAGACCTATGCTTTTCTGGATCCAGGAAGCACCGGTACTTTCTGTTCAGAACACCTGGTGAACAAACTGAACACAGAAGGCCAAAGAACCAAAGTCCATTTGCGCACCATGGGTCATAGCAAGATGGTACCCAGCTGCATGGTTAAGGGCCTGGAAATATCTGAATTTACCGGCAAGCTATTTTTCGAACTTCCTGATGTGTTCACCCAAAAGGAAATGCCTGTGTCTACTGCTAACCTGATCAGTAAAGAGGAGCTGGATAAGTGGCATTACCTCCAAGATATCCAGATCCCTAGAATTGCAGCTAATGTGGACCTGTTAATTGGTACCAATACCTCAAAGTTAATGGAACCGAGGGAGGTGATTAACAGCCATGGAAAGGGACCTTATGCTGTCAGAACCCTACTGGGATGGGTAATCAATGGTCCTTTACAAACCAATGGCATGCATAGTGGGAGTGGCCCCACAGTTACTGCTAATTGCACAGTGGTAAACCAAGAGTCTACAAAAGATGGTGGTGAACCAGCAGCAGACTCTACTGTCACCAAAAGGAAGAAGAAAAGGAAACGGAAGGCAGTGACTGTTGGTGAGGTCAAGGATCAAAGTGATGCAGATGAGGCACCACCCGTTGAAGTGCTCTATTCCTCTGTGGAGAAAGGCCAGAGGAAGAAGGAAAGGAAGAGCCCAGTGGTGATCAAATCTGAGTCCAAGGAGATGCAAGCAAGGCAGCAGGATACTGCAGAAGTGGCTGTTGCTAAAAGGCTACATAAAGTGGTACTGGATCCACTCGATGGAGAAAAGCATCACCCAAAGGAAACATCCGACCATGACGGCAAGAGAGAGCTGCCTCTGGAGAAAAAGGAAAGATGGAAGACCTCAAGAAAGAGGAAGAAAGGAAAATGGCTGAGAAAGAAAAGGATCAAAGGCCAAACAAAAGGAACATGAAGGAACAAAGTCTAATTCGGAAGAGACTCTAAAGAGACTGAAAAAGGGAAGAAATAATAGTGGGTTGAAGAGGAGGGCCCTTTAACTAAAATCTGCCTTATGTGAGGGTACAGATTAAACTTTGAGTTTTGTTATGGCAATAATCAATATGGAATATTGCCCTGGTATTGGATACTTAAAAGTTTTTTATTTTGGGTTGATTTATGGCTCTTTTGTATTTTTTTGTGTTGGAATTGCTCTGTTTTGTCCCACCAGTAGCAATTAGGGGCTGGTGTGTAAGAGCCATTTCTTTTCTGTTCATTTTATTTCTATGTTTTTTGATGACGTCATTTTCAAGGGCTTGGTCAAGGCCAAGGTTGGCCAGGATACTTAATGAGATCTGATTGAATACTCTGGTGTTGTCCTGATGTGAAGGCGAACAGTTTTTTGACTGTGAGACATAGGCTGTTGATTTATATGGTTTTGACACTCTTTTATTTTATTTAATACAAGTTACAGTGCTGAATAAATATCAATTTCGAACTTTAAGTCAACGTTTGGAGTTCAGTCTTTTTATCACACGTCATGACTAGACCCTCGGCATCGGGCAGCCAGTAGCCCAAAGTTTAGGACTTTGACGCTACATTTTAGTCAAAAAACTGCCTCTGTTCCACGCCACGGCAATTGGGAGGCAAGTGGAACCAACGGGGGTCGTTTGGAAGGAGAACACGCACGGCCACGGACGGGCCGCAGCGTGTGTTGTTGCAACGGCGGAGCCGCGGAGGTGGACGGGACCGGGGACGGAACAGCGCACGGCGGCGGACACGGCTGCACGAATCGACCCAGAGCTACAGGGGCGCTCATCGGGGCACATCGGCAGCACTACCAGGCCGCCGCAGCTGACAGCAGCGGACCGGACCGTCATCATACAGCGATCGGCGAAAAACACCTGGCTCATCAACGCGGCGCACCCGGCGTTCAGCGTGTGCATGCATGGTAGGCTAAAGGCTTTAGCAGCGCAACGCCCACATTAAAACAATGGCCATTGTTAGGAAAGGTGTGCACACAAATAAGTGAAATAACAAACCCAATGCATTGGTAAAGGAGCGCCACTTTGCGCGCGGCTTATTATTGTTTGAAGTTGAACAACAAACTTTGAACGTCTAAGGAACTTGACATTTGTTTATTTATTTTGTATTATGGATCAAAAGGAGGCGCCAGCTGGCGCTGGTGACAATGTGGTTGAACTTGAGTCTGGTGGGGAAGGGGCTTTGGGAAAACGTGTGGTCAAATTGACACCCAAAGCGTTGGATGAAAAAATCGACAGTTTGCAAAAGGAGAGAAAGGTTAAACTGAGCAAACTGTTAAAACTGAAGGAAGTGGTTTCTGCCTTGGTGAATGATGAGACATGTGCATATGAAGCAGAATGTGCATTTCACAATTTCAAGGGTTTATATGATGAAACAAAAAAGGTTCACAATACTTTGTTGGGTCTTGTGTCGGCTGATGAAGCCAAAAAACATGAAACATGGTACAATGCAAAAATGCTCACTTTTGATGGGTTTATTGATGAAATGAAAAGGTGGAGTTATGTTCAAAGTTGCTCTGAGGATGATGATGATGATGTGATTTTTGAAAGTGAGAGTTTTGTTGCCGCCGGTGACAAAGGTGATGAAATGAATGCTGGAATTGAGGGTTCTGTTGCCGCCCATGACAATAATGATGATGTCGAGCCTCATGACAGCATTTCTAATGTTTCATCTCATGTGTCAACTGCTCATTCAAACCATAATAAAAGCACTGCTTCAAAGACAAGCAAAAGGTCCTCTACTTCTTCAGCACGCATTAAAGCAGAGGCGGACAAGGCCGCACTCATGGCTCGTGCTGCTGCATTAAAAGAGGTACATGCCTTGGAGAAGCAGGCTGAGGCCCTAAGGAGGAAAAGGGAACAAGTGGAGCTGAATGCTCAAATAGCAGCCTCTACTGCTAAAATATCTGTCCTACAAGAGGCCAGCAGCAGTGTCACTGGCAGGAGAGCTGATGGCATGGAGTCCTATCTTAGGCAAGGCACTAGACCTAAAATCCAGCCTCCTGGCCTACAGCAGTTCTCCTCTCAACAGCAGCAGTCAATGCAAAACCCAGTCACGTCTGAGCATCACCAATCCAAAGACACAGCTCACCGAAATCATTTCAACCCTCAGCAAAACAAGCAAAGTGAACAACCAGTTCACACCTCAACATTGGATCCTGCAAAAATGCAAACAAGGCAAAAATTACCCCAACCAGCTCTACCATCTCAACCCAATAACCAACCATCAGATCTGTACAATATACTACAAAGGCAAAATGAAATAACAACACTCCTTGTACAAACACAAACTTCTCAGTTTCTACCTCACAGAGAGATTCCACATTTTGAAGGTGACCCATTACAGTTTCAGTCATTCATAAAGGCATTTCAGCATTGTGTGGAGGCAAAAACAAATGATTTTGGTGACTGTTTATATTACCTTGAGCAGTTTACTAGGGGACAGCCAAGGGACCTGGTACGCAGTTGCCTCCATATGCCTCCTGAGAGGGGTTATGCTGCTGCTAAAGATCTGCTCAAGGAACATTTTGGGCATCCATTGAGAATTACTGCAGCCTACATGGACAAAATCATGGCTTGGCCGAATGTAAAGTCAGAGGATGTGAAAGGTCTCAAGGCATTTGCACTTTACTTGCGGGAATGTTCAAATGCCATGGAGGAGCTGCAGTATTTGGAAGAGCTTAACATACCAGCAAACATGAAAGCTCTTATTCTGAAACTCCCATACAAGCTCAGAGACCAGTGGAGAGGGAAGGCATGTGACATCCTTGACAGACATGACCGAAGAGCTTGTTTCCCAGACATTGTGACATTTATCGAACAGCAGGTGAGAATTGCCTCCGACCCTGTTTTTGGTGACATCCAGGACACTCTTCTGGGTAAACCAATTATCAAACCCAAACCTCAACCTCAAACCAAATCACTGTATAGAAACAGTTTTGCAACTCATGTTGAACTTTCTGATGAATCTGAAACAGACTCTCGCCCATCCTGTCTTTATTGTGAACGTGATCATGCTTTGGAGCAGTGTCCGCAACTGAAGAAGAAGGCACATCAAGAAAGGCTTGACTTTCTAAGGGAGAAAGGCCTGTGTTTTGGATGCCTGTGCCCAGGGCACTTGAACAAGACTTGTGGCAGCCGCATGAATTGCTCCCACTGCAACAAGAGACATCCCAGTGTTCTACATATGGAGAGACAGGAAATGTGGAGTTTTGGAGCTACCAATGAGCAGCAAACAGCCAAATCTGAGAATTGCATTATAACTACTTGTGGCCATACAGGGGCTGGCAACAGTAACGGCATTCTTCCCATCTTGCCTGTACAAGTGAGATGCTCAGAGGGCAGCAAGGTCATCCAGACCTATGCTTTTCTGGATCCAGGAAGCACCGGTACTTTCTGTTCAGAACACCTGGTGAACAAACTGAACACAGAAGGCCAAAGAACCAAAGTCCATTTGCGCACCATGGGTCATAGCAAGATGGTACCCAGCTGCATGGTTAAGGGCCTGGAAATATCTGAATTTACCGGCAAGCTATTTTTCGAACTTCCTGATGTGTTCACCCAAAAGGAAATGCCTGTGTCTACTGCTAACCTGATCAGTAAAGAGGAGCTGGATAAGTGGCATTACCTCCAAGATATCCAGATCCCTAGAATTGCAGCTAATGTGGACCTGTTAATTGGTACCAATACCTCAAAGTTAATGGAACCGAGGGAGGTGATTAACAGCCATGGAAAGGGACCTTATGCTGTCAGAACCCTACTGGGATGGGTAATCAATGGTCCTTTACAAACCAATGGCATGCATAGTGGGAGTGGCCCCACAGTTACTGCTAATTGCACAGTGGTAAACCAAGAGTCTACAAAAGATGGTGGTGAACCAGCAGCAGACTCTACTGTCACCAAAAGGAAGAAGAAAAGGAAACGGAAGGCAGTGACTGTTGGTGAGGTCAAGGATCAAAGTGATGCAGATGAGGCACCACCCGTTGAAGTGCTCTATTCCTCTGTGGAGAAAGGCCAGAGGAAGAAGGAAAGGAAGAGCCCAGTGGTGATCAAATCTGAGTCCAAGGAGATGCAAGCAAGGCAGCAGGATACTGCAGAAGTGGCTGTTGCTAAAAGGCTACATAAAGTGGTACTGGATCCACTCGATGGAGAAAAGCATCACCCAAAGGAAACATCCGACCATGACGGCAAGAGAGAGCTGCCTCTGGAGAAAAAGGAAAGATGGAAGACCTCAAGAAAGAGGAAGAAAGGAAAATGGCTGAGAAAGAAAAGGATCAAAGGCCAAACAAAAGGAACATGAAGGAACAAAGTCTAATTCGGAAGAGACTCTAAAGAGACTGAAAAAGGGAAGAAATAATAGTGGGTTGAAGAGGAGGGCCCTTTAACTAAAATCTGCCTTATGTGAGGGTACAGATTAAACTTTGAGTTTTGTTATGGCAATAATCAATATGGAATATTGCCCTGGTATTGGATACTTAAAAGTTTTTTATTTTGGGTTGATTTATGGCTCTTTTGTATTTTTTTGTGTTGGAATTGCTCTGTTTTGTCCCACCAGTAGCAATTAGGGGCTGGTGTGTAAGAGCCATTTCTTTTCTGTTCATTTTATTTCTATGTTTTTTGATGACGTCATTTTCAAGGGCTTGGTCAAGGCCAAGGTTGGCCAGGATACTTAATGAGATCTGATTGAATACTCTGGTGTTGTCCTGATGTGAAGGCGAACAGTTTTTTGACTGTGAGACATAGGCTGTTGATTTATATGGTTTTGACACTCTTTTATTTTATTTAATACAAGTTACAGTGCTGAATAAATATCAATTTCGAACTTTAAGTCAACGTTTGGAGTTCAGTCTTTTTATCACACGTCATGACTAGACCCTCGGCATCGGGCAGCCAGTAGCCCAAAGTTTAGGACTTTGACGCTACATTTTAGTCAAAAAACTGCCTCTGTTCCACGCCACGGCAATTGGGAGGCAAGTGGAACCAACGGGGGTCGTTTGGAAGGAGAACACGCACGGCCACGGACGGGCCGCAGCGTGTGTTGTTGCAACGGCGGAGCCGCGGAGGTGGACGGGACCGGGGACGGAACAGCGCACGGCGGCGGACACGGCTGCACGAATCGACCCAGAGCTACAGGGGCGCTCATCGGGGCACATCGGCAGCACTACCAGGCCGCCGCAGCTGACAGCAGCGGACCGGACCGTCATCATACAGCGATCGGCGAAAAACACCTGGCTCATCAACGCGGCGCACCCGGCGTTCAGCGTGTGCATGCATGGTAGGCTAAAGGCTTTAGCAGCGCAACGCCCACATTAAAACAATGGCCATTGTTAGGAAAGGTGTGCACACAAATAAGTGAAATAACAAACCCAATGCATTGGTAAAGGAGCGCCACTTTGCGCGCGGCTTATTATTGTTTGAAGTTGAACAACAAACTTTGAACGTCTAAGGAACTTGACATTTGTTTATTTATTTTGTATTATGGATCAAAAGGAGGCGCCAGCTGGCGCTGGTGACAATGTGGTTGAACTTGAGTCTGGTGGGGAAGGGGCTTTGGGAAAACGTGTGGTCAAATTGACACCCAAAGCGTTGGATGAAAAAATCGACAGTTTGCAAAAGGAGAGAAAGGTTAAACTGAGCAAACTGTTAAAACTGAAGGAAGTGGTTTCTGCCTTGGTGAATGATGAGACATGTGCATATGAAGCAGAATGTGCATTTCACAATTTCAAGGGTTTATATGATGAAACAAAAAAGGTTCACAATACTTTGTTGGGTCTTGTGTCGGCTGATGAAGCCAAAAAACATGAAACATGGTACAATGCAAAAATGCTCACTTTTGATGGGTTTATTGATGAAATGAAAAGGTGGAGTTATGTTCAAAGTTGCTCTGAGGATGATGATGATGATGTGATTTTTGAAAGTGAGAGTTTTGTTGCCGCCGGTGACAAAGGTGATGAAATGAATGCTGGAATTGAGGGTTCTGTTGCCGCCCATGACAATAATGATGATGTCGAGCCTCATGACAGCATTTCTAATGTTTCATCTCATGTGTCAACTGCTCATTCAAACCATAATAAAAGCACTGCTTCAAAGACAAGCAAAAGGTCCTCTACTTCTTCAGCACGCATTAAAGCAGAGGCGGACAAGGCCGCACTCATGGCTCGTGCTGCTGCATTAAAAGAGGTACATGCCTTGGAGAAGCAGGCTGAGGCCCTAAGGAGGAAAAGGGAACAAGTGGAGCTGAATGCTCAAATAGCAGCCTCTACTGCTAAAATATCTGTCCTACAAGAGGCCAGCAGCAGTGTCACTGGCAGGAGAGCTGATGGCATGGAGTCCTATCTTAGGCAAGGCACTAGACCTAAAATCCAGCCTCCTGGCCTACAGCAGTTCTCCTCTCAACAGCAGCAGTCAATGCAAAACCCAGTCACGTCTGAGCATCACCAATCCAAAGACACAGCTCACCGAAATCATTTCAACCCTCAGCAAAACAAGCAAAGTGAACAACCAGTTCACACCTCAACATTGGATCCTGCAAAAATGCAAACAAGGCAAAAATTACCCCAACCAGCTCTACCATCTCAACCCAATAACCAACCATCAGATCTGTACAATATACTACAAAGGCAAAATGAAATAACAACACTCCTTGTACAAACACAAACTTCTCAGTTTCTACCTCACAGAGAGATTCCACATTTTGAAGGTGACCCATTACAGTTTCAGTCATTCATAAAGGCATTTCAGCATTGTGTGGAGGCAAAAACAAATGATTTTGGTGACTGTTTATATTACCTTGAGCAGTTTACTAGGGGACAGCCAAGGGACCTGGTACGCAGTTGCCTCCATATGCCTCCTGAGAGGGGTTATGCTGCTGCTAAAGATCTGCTCAAGGAACATTTTGGGCATCCATTGAGAATTACTGCAGCCTACATGGACAAAATCATGGCTTGGCCGAATGTAAAGTCAGAGGATGTGAAAGGTCTCAAGGCATTTGCACTTTACTTGCGGGAATGTTCAAATGCCATGGAGGAGCTGCAGTATTTGGAAGAGCTTAACATACCAGCAAACATGAAAGCTCTTATTCTGAAACTCCCATACAAGCTCAGAGACCAGTGGAGAGGGAAGGCATGTGACATCCTTGACAGACATGACCGAAGAGCTTGTTTCCCAGACATTGTGACATTTATCGAACAGCAGGTGAGAATTGCCTCCGACCCTGTTTTTGGTGACATCCAGGACACTCTTCTGGGTAAACCAATTATCAAACCCAAACCTCAACCTCAAACCAAATCACTGTATAGAAACAGTTTTGCAACTCATGTTGAACTTTCTGATGAATCTGAAACAGACTCTCGCCCATCCTGTCTTTATTGTGAACGTGATCATGCTTTGGAGCAGTGTCCGCAACTGAAGAAGAAGGCACATCAAGAAAGGCTTGACTTTCTAAGGGAGAAAGGCCTGTGTTTTGGATGCCTGTGCCCAGGGCACTTGAACAAGACTTGTGGCAGCCGCATGAATTGCTCCCACTGCAACAAGAGACATCCCAGTGTTCTACATATGGAGAGACAGGAAATGTGGAGTTTTGGAGCTACCAATGAGCAGCAAACAGCCAAATCTGAGAATTGCATTATAACTACTTGTGGCCATACAGGGGCTGGCAACAGTAACGGCATTCTTCCCATCTTGCCTGTACAAGTGAGATGCTCAGAGGGCAGCAAGGTCATCCAGACCTATGCTTTTCTGGATCCAGGAAGCACCGGTACTTTCTGTTCAGAACACCTGGTGAACAAACTGAACACAGAAGGCCAAAGAACCAAAGTCCATTTGCGCACCATGGGTCATAGCAAGATGGTACCCAGCTGCATGGTTAAGGGCCTGGAAATATCTGAATTTACCGGCAAGCTATTTTTCGAACTTCCTGATGTGTTCACCCAAAAGGAAATGCCTGTGTCTACTGCTAACCTGATCAGTAAAGAGGAGCTGGATAAGTGGCATTACCTCCAAGATATCCAGATCCCTAGAATTGCAGCTAATGTGGACCTGTTAATTGGTACCAATACCTCAAAGTTAATGGAACCGAGGGAGGTGATTAACAGCCATGGAAAGGGACCTTATGCTGTCAGAACCCTACTGGGATGGGTAATCAATGGTCCTTTACAAACCAATGGCATGCATAGTGGGAGTGGCCCCACAGTTACTGCTAATTGCACAGTGGTAAACCAAGAGTCTACAAAAGATGGTGGTGAACCAGCAGCAGACTCTACTGTCACCAAAAGGAAGAAGAAAAGGAAACGGAAGGCAGTGACTGTTGGTGAGGTCAAGGATCAAAGTGATGCAGATGAGGCACCACCCGTTGAAGTGCTCTATTCCTCTGTGGAGAAAGGCCAGAGGAAGAAGGAAAGGAAGAGCCCAGTGGTGATCAAATCTGAGTCCAAGGAGATGCAAGCAAGGCAGCAGGATACTGCAGAAGTGGCTGTTGCTAAAAGGCTACATAAAGTGGTACTGGATCCACTCGATGGAGAAAAGCATCACCCAAAGGAAACATCCGACCATGACGGCAAGAGAGAGCTGCCTCTGGAGAAAAAGGAAAGATGGAAGACCTCAAGAAAGAGGAAGAAAGGAAAATGGCTGAGAAAGAAAAGGATCAAAGGCCAAACAAAAGGAACATGAAGGAACAAAGTCTAATTCGGAAGAGACTCTAAAGAGACTGAAAAAGGGAAGAAATAATAGTGGGTTGAAGAGGAGGGCCCTTTAACTAAAATCTGCCTTATGTGAGGGTACAGATTAAACTTTGAGTTTTGTTATGGCAATAATCAATATGGAATATTGCCCTGGTATTGGATACTTAAAAGTTTTTTATTTTGGGTTGATTTATGGCTCTTTTGTATTTTTTTGTGTTGGAATTGCTCTGTTTTGTCCCACCAGTAGCAATTAGGGGCTGGTGTGTAAGAGCCATTTCTTTTCTGTTCATTTTATTTCTATGTTTTTTGATGACGTCATTTTCAAGGGCTTGGTCAAGGCCAAGGTTGGCCAGGATACTTAATGAGATCTGATTGAATACTCTGGTGTTGTCCTGATGTGAAGGCGAACAGTTTTTTGACTGTGAGACATAGGCTGTTGATTTATATGGTTTTGACACTCTTTTATTTTATTTAATACAAGTTACAGTGCTGAATAAATATCAATTTCGAACTTTAAGTCAACGTTTGGAGTTCAGTCTTTTTATCACACGTCATGACTAGACCCTCGGCATCGGGCAGCCAGTAGCCCAAAGTTTAGGACTTTGACGCTACATTTTAGTCAAAAAACTGCCTCTGTTCCACGCCACGGCAATTGGGAGGCAAGTGGAACCAACGGGGGTCGTTTGGAAGGAGAACACGCACGGCCACGGACGGGCCGCAGCGTGTGTTGTTGCAACGGCGGAGCCGCGGAGGTGGACGGGACCGGGGACGGAACAGCGCACGGCGGCGGACACGGCTGCACGAATCGACCCAGAGCTACAGGGGCGCTCATCGGGGCACATCGGCAGCACTACCAGGCCGCCGCAGCTGACAGCAGCGGACCGGACCGTCATCATACAGCGATCGGCGAAAAACACCTGGCTCATCAACGCGGCGCACCCGGCGTTCAGCGTGTGCATGCATGGTAGGCTAAAGGCTTTAGCAGCGCAACGCCCACATTAAAACAATGGCCATTGTTAGGAAAGGTGTGCACACAAATAAGTGAAATAACAAACCCAATGCATTGGTAAAGGAGCGCCACTTTGCGCGCGGCTTATTATTGTTTGAAGTTGAACAACAAACTTTGAACGTCTAAGGAACTTGACATTTGTTTATTTATTTTGTATTATGGATCAAAAGGAGGCGCCAGCTGGCGCTGGTGACAATGTGGTTGAACTTGAGTCTGGTGGGGAAGGGGCTTTGGGAAAACGTGTGGTCAAATTGACACCCAAAGCGTTGGATGAAAAAATCGACAGTTTGCAAAAGGAGAGAAAGGTTAAACTGAGCAAACTGTTAAAACTGAAGGAAGTGGTTTCTGCCTTGGTGAATGATGAGACATGTGCATATGAAGCAGAATGTGCATTTCACAATTTCAAGGGTTTATATGATGAAACAAAAAAGGTTCACAATACTTTGTTGGGTCTTGTGTCGGCTGATGAAGCCAAAAAACATGAAACATGGTACAATGCAAAAATGCTCACTTTTGATGGGTTTATTGATGAAATGAAAAGGTGGAGTTATGTTCAAAGTTGCTCTGAGGATGATGATGATGATGTGATTTTTGAAAGTGAGAGTTTTGTTGCCGCCGGTGACAAAGGTGATGAAATGAATGCTGGAATTGAGGGTTCTGTTGCCGCCCATGACAATAATGATGATGTCGAGCCTCATGACAGCATTTCTAATGTTTCATCTCATGTGTCAACTGCTCATTCAAACCATAATAAAAGCACTGCTTCAAAGACAAGCAAAAGGTCCTCTACTTCTTCAGCACGCATTAAAGCAGAGGCGGACAAGGCCGCACTCATGGCTCGTGCTGCTGCATTAAAAGAGGTACATGCCTTGGAGAAGCAGGCTGAGGCCCTAAGGAGGAAAAGGGAACAAGTGGAGCTGAATGCTCAAATAGCAGCCTCTACTGCTAAAATATCTGTCCTACAAGAGGCCAGCAGCAGTGTCACTGGCAGGAGAGCTGATGGCATGGAGTCCTATCTTAGGCAAGGCACTAGACCTAAAATCCAGCCTCCTGGCCTACAGCAGTTCTCCTCTCAACAGCAGCAGTCAATGCAAAACCCAGTCACGTCTGAGCATCACCAATCCAAAGACACAGCTCACCGAAATCATTTCAACCCTCAGCAAAACAAGCAAAGTGAACAACCAGTTCACACCTCAACATTGGATCCTGCAAAAATGCAAACAAGGCAAAAATTACCCCAACCAGCTCTACCATCTCAACCCAATAACCAACCATCAGATCTGTACAATATACTACAAAGGCAAAATGAAATAACAACACTCCTTGTACAAACACAAACTTCTCAGTTTCTACCTCACAGAGAGATTCCACATTTTGAAGGTGACCCATTACAGTTTCAGTCATTCATAAAGGCATTTCAGCATTGTGTGGAGGCAAAAACAAATGATTTTGGTGACTGTTTATATTACCTTGAGCAGTTTACTAGGGGACAGCCAAGGGACCTGGTACGCAGTTGCCTCCATATGCCTCCTGAGAGGGGTTATGCTGCTGCTAAAGATCTGCTCAAGGAACATTTTGGGCATCCATTGAGAATTACTGCAGCCTACATGGACAAAATCATGGCTTGGCCGAATGTAAAGTCAGAGGATGTGAAAGGTCTCAAGGCATTTGCACTTTACTTGCGGGAATGTTCAAATGCCATGGAGGAGCTGCAGTATTTGGAAGAGCTTAACATACCAGCAAACATGAAAGCTCTTATTCTGAAACTCCCATACAAGCTCAGAGACCAGTGGAGAGGGAAGGCATGTGACATCCTTGACAGACATGACCGAAGAGCTTGTTTCCCAGACATTGTGACATTTATCGAACAGCAGGTGAGAATTGCCTCCGACCCTGTTTTTGGTGACATCCAGGACACTCTTCTGGGTAAACCAATTATCAAACCCAAACCTCAACCTCAAACCAAATCACTGTATAGAAACAGTTTTGCAACTCATGTTGAACTTTCTGATGAATCTGAAACAGACTCTCGCCCATCCTGTCTTTATTGTGAACGTGATCATGCTTTGGAGCAGTGTCCGCAACTGAAGAAGAAGGCACATCAAGAAAGGCTTGACTTTCTAAGGGAGAAAGGCCTGTGTTTTGGATGCCTGTGCCCAGGGCACTTGAACAAGACTTGTGGCAGCCGCATGAATTGCTCCCACTGCAACAAGAGACATCCCAGTGTTCTACATATGGAGAGACAGGAAATGTGGAGTTTTGGAGCTACCAATGAGCAGCAAACAGCCAAATCTGAGAATTGCATTATAACTACTTGTGGCCATACAGGGGCTGGCAACAGTAACGGCATTCTTCCCATCTTGCCTGTACAAGTGAGATGCTCAGAGGGCAGCAAGGTCATCCAGACCTATGCTTTTCTGGATCCAGGAAGCACCGGTACTTTCTGTTCAGAACACCTGGTGAACAAACTGAACACAGAAGGCCAAAGAACCAAAGTCCATTTGCGCACCATGGGTCATAGCAAGATGGTACCCAGCTGCATGGTTAAGGGCCTGGAAATATCTGAATTTACCGGCAAGCTATTTTTCGAACTTCCTGATGTGTTCACCCAAAAGGAAATGCCTGTGTCTACTGCTAACCTGATCAGTAAAGAGGAGCTGGATAAGTGGCATTACCTCCAAGATATCCAGATCCCTAGAATTGCAGCTAATGTGGACCTGTTAATTGGTACCAATACCTCAAAGTTAATGGAACCGAGGGAGGTGATTAACAGCCATGGAAAGGGACCTTATGCTGTCAGAACCCTACTGGGATGGGTAATCAATGGTCCTTTACAAACCAATGGCATGCATAGTGGGAGTGGCCCCACAGTTACTGCTAATTGCACAGTGGTAAACCAAGAGTCTACAAAAGATGGTGGTGAACCAGCAGCAGACTCTACTGTCACCAAAAGGAAGAAGAAAAGGAAACGGAAGGCAGTGACTGTTGGTGAGGTCAAGGATCAAAGTGATGCAGATGAGGCACCACCCGTTGAAGTGCTCTATTCCTCTGTGGAGAAAGGCCAGAGGAAGAAGGAAAGGAAGAGCCCAGTGGTGATCAAATCTGAGTCCAAGGAGATGCAAGCAAGGCAGCAGGATACTGCAGAAGTGGCTGTTGCTAAAAGGCTACATAAAGTGGTACTGGATCCACTCGATGGAGAAAAGCATCACCCAAAGGAAACATCCGACCATGACGGCAAGAGAGAGCTGCCTCTGGAGAAAAAGGAAAGATGGAAGACCTCAAGAAAGAGGAAGAAAGGAAAATGGCTGAGAAAGAAAAGGATCAAAGGCCAAACAAAAGGAACATGAAGGAACAAAGTCTAATTCGGAAGAGACTCTAAAGAGACTGAAAAAGGGAAGAAATAATAGTGGGTTGAAGAGGAGGGCCCTTTAACTAAAATCTGCCTTATGTGAGGGTACAGATTAAACTTTGAGTTTTGTTATGGCAATAATCAATATGGAATATTGCCCTGGTATTGGATACTTAAACGTTTTTTATTTTGGGTTGATTTATGGCTCTTTTGTATTTTTTTGTGTTGGAATTGCTCTGTTTTGTCCCACCAGTAGCAATTAGGGGCTGGTGTGTAAGAGCCATTTCTTTTCTGTTCATTTTATTTCTATGTTTTTTGATGACGTCATTTTCAAGGGCTTGGTCAAGGCCAAGGTTGGCCAGGATACTTAATGAGATCTGATTGAATACTCTGGTGTTGTCCTGATGTGAAGGCGAACAGTTTTTTGACTGTGAGACATAGGCTGTTGATTTATATGGTTTTGACACTCTTTTATTTTATTTAATACAAGTTACAGTGCTGAATAAATATCAATTTCGAACTTTAAGTCAACGTTTGGAGTTCAGTCTTTTTATCACACGTCATGACTAGACCCTCGGCATCGGGCAGCCAGTAGCCCAAAGTTTAGGACTTTGACGCTACATTTTAGTCAAAAAACTGCCTCTGTTCCACGCCACGGCAATTGGGAGGCAAGTGGAACCAACGGGGGTCGTTTGGAAGGAGAACACGCACGGCCACGGACGGGCCGCAGCGTGTGTTGTTGCAACGGCGGAGCCGCGGAGGTGGACGGGACCGGGGACGGAACAGCGCACGGCGGCGGACACGGCTGCACGAATCGACCCAGAGCTACAGGGGCGCTCATCGGGGCACATCGGCAGCACTACCAGGCCGCCGCAGCTGACAGCAGCGGACCGGACCGTCATCATACAGCGATCGGCGAAAAACACCTGGCTCATCAACGCGGCGCACCCGGCGTTCAGCGTGTGCATGCATGGTAGGCTAAAGGCTTTAGCAGCGCAACGCCCACATTAAAACAATGGCCATTGTTAGGAAAGGTGTGCACACAAATAAGTGAAATAACAAACCCAATGCATTGGTAAAGGAGCGCCACTTTGCGCGCGGCTTATTATTGTTTGAAGTTGAACAACAAACTTTGAACGTCTAAGGAACTTGACATTTGTTTATTTATTTTGTATTATGGATCAAAAGGAGGCGCCAGCTGGCGCTGGTGACAATGTGGTTGAACTTGAGTCTGGTGGGGAAGGGGCTTTGGGAAAACGTGTGGTCAAATTGACACCCAAAGCGTTGGATGAAAAAATCGACAGTTTGCAAAAGGAGAGAAAGGTTAAACTGAGCAAACTGTTAAAACTGAAGGAAGTGGTTTCTGCCTTGGTGAATGATGAGACATGTGCATATGAAGCAGAATGTGCATTTCACAATTTCAAGGGTTTATATGATGAAACAAAAAAGGTTCACAATACTTTGTTGGGTCTTGTGTCGGCTGATGAAGCCAAAAAACATGAAACATGGTACAATGCAAAAATGCTCACTTTTGATGGGTTTATTGATGAAATGAAAAGGTGGAGTTATGTTCAAAGTTGCTCTGAGGATGATGATGATGATGTGATTTTTGAAAGTGAGAGTTTTGTTGCCGCCGGTGACAAAGGTGATGAAATGAATGCTGGAATTGAGGGTTCTGTTGCCGCCCATGACAATAATGATGATGTCGAGCCTCATGACAGCATTTCTAATGTTTCATCTCATGTGTCAACTGCTCATTCAAACCATAATAAAAGCACTGCTTCAAAGACAAGCAAAAGGTCCTCTACTTCTTCAGCACGCATTAAAGCAGAGGCGGACAAGGCCGCACTCATGGCTCGTGCTGCTGCATTAAAAGAGGTACATGCCTTGGAGAAGCAGGCTGAGGCCCTAAGGAGGAAAAGGGAACAAGTGGAGCTGAATGCTCAAATAGCAGCCTCTACTGCTAAAATATCTGTCCTACAAGAGGCCAGCAGCAGTGTCACTGGCAGGAGAGCTGATGGCATGGAGTCCTATCTTAGGCAAGGCACTAGACCTAAAATCCAGCCTCCTGGCCTACAGCAGTTCTCCTCTCAACAGCAGCAGTCAATGCAAAACCCAGTCACGTCTGAGCATCACCAATCCAAAGACACAGCTCACCGAAATCATTTCAACCCTCAGCAAAACAAGCAAAGTGAACAACCAGTTCACACCTCAACATTGGATCCTGCAAAAATGCAAACAAGGCAAAAATTACCCCAACCAGCTCTACCATCTCAACCCAATAACCAACCATCAGATCTGTACAATATACTACAAAGGCAAAATGAAATAACAACACTCCTTGTACAAACACAAACTTCTCAGTTTCTACCTCACAGAGAGATTCCACATTTTGAAGGTGACCCATTACAGTTTCAGTCATTCATAAAGGCATTTCAGCATTGTGTGGAGGCAAAAACAAATGATTTTGGTGACTGTTTATATTACCTTGAGCAGTTTACTAGGGGACAGCCAAGGGACCTGGTACGCAGTTGCCTCCATATGCCTCCTGAGAGGGGTTATGCTGCTGCTAAAGATCTGCTCAAGGAACATTTTGGGCATCCATTGAGAATTACTGCAGCCTACATGGACAAAATCATGGCTTGGCCGAATGTAAAGTCAGAGGATGTGAAAGGTCTCAAGGCATTTGCACTTTACTTGCGGGAATGTTCAAATGCCATGGAGGAGCTGCAGTATTTGGAAGAGCTTAACATACCAGCAAACATGAAAGCTCTTATTCTGAAACTCCCATACAAGCTCAGAGACCAGTGGAGAGGGAAGGCATGTGACATCCTTGACAGACATGACCGAAGAGCTTGTTTCCCAGACATTGTGACATTTATCGAACAGCAGGTGAGAATTGCCTCCGACCCTGTTTTTGGTGACATCCAGGACACTCTTCTGGGTAAACCAATTATCAAACCCAAACCTCAACCTCAAACCAAATCACTGTATAGAAACAGTTTTGCAACTCATGTTGAACTTTCTGATGAATCTGAAACAGACTCTCGCCCATCCTGTCTTTATTGTGAACGTGATCATGCTTTGGAGCAGTGTCCGCAACTGAAGAAGAAGGCACATCAAGAAAGGCTTGACTTTCTAAGGGAGAAAGGCCTGTGTTTTGGATGCCTGTGCCCAGGGCACTTGAACAAGACTTGTGGCAGCCGCATGAATTGCTCCCACTGCAACAAGAGACATCCCAGTGTTCTACATATGGAGAGACAGGAAATGTGGAGTTTTGGAGCTACCAATGAGCAGCAAACAGCCAAATCTGAGAATTGCATTATAACTACTTGTGGCCATACAGGGGCTGGCAACAGTAACGGCATTCTTCCCATCTTGCCTGTACAAGTGAGATGCTCAGAGGGCAGCAAGGTCATCCAGACCTATGCTTTTCTGGATCCAGGAAGCACCGGTACTTTCTGTTCAGAACACCTGGTGAACAAACTGAACACAGAAGGCCAAAGAACCAAAGTCCATTTGCGCACCATGGGTCATAGCAAGATGGTACCCAGCTGCATGGTTAAGGGCCTGGAAATATCTGAATTTACCGGCAAGCTATTTTTCGAACTTCCTGATGTGTTCACCCAAAAGGAAATGCCTGTGTCTACTGCTAACCTGATCAGTAAAGAGGAGCTGGATAAGTGGCATTACCTCCAAGATATCCAGATCCCTAGAATTGCAGCTAATGTGGACCTGTTAATTGGTACCAATACCTCAAAGTTAATGGAACCGAGGGAGGTGATTAACAGCCATGGAAAGGGACCTTATGCTGTCAGAACCCTACTGGGATGGGTAATCAATGGTCCTTTACAAACCAATGGCATGCATAGTGGGAGTGGCCCCACAGTTACTGCTAATTGCACAGTGGTAAACCAAGAGTCTACAAAAGATGGTGGTGAACCAGCAGCAGACTCTACTGTCACCAAAAGGAAGAAGAAAAGGAAACGGAAGGCAGTGACTGTTGGTGAGGTCAAGGATCAAAGTGATGCAGATGAGGCACCACCCGTTGAAGTGCTCTATTCCTCTGTGGAGAAAGGCCAGAGGAAGAAGGAAAGGAAGAGCCCAGTGGTGATCAAATCTGAGTCCAAGGAGATGCAAGCAAGGCAGCAGGATACTGCAGAAGTGGCTGTTGCTAAAAGGCTACATAAAGTGGTACTGGATCCACTCGATGGAGAAAAGCATCACCCAAAGGAAACATCCGACCATGACGGCAAGAGAGAGCTGCCTCTGGAGAAAAAGGAAAGATGGAAGACCTCAAGAAAGAGGAAGAAAGGAAAATGGCTGAGAAAGAAAAGGATCAAAGGCCAAACAAAAGGAACATGAAGGAACAAAGTCTAATTCGGAAGAGACTCTAAAGAGACTGAAAAAGGGAAGAAATAATAGTGGGTTGAAGAGGAGGGCCCTTTAACTAAAATCTGCCTTATGTGAGGGTACAGATTAAACTTTGAGTTTTGTTATGGCAATAATCAATATGGAATATTGCCCTGGTATTGGATACTTAAAAGTTTTTTATTTTGGGTTGATTTATGGCTCTTTTGTATTTTTTTGTGTTGGAATTGCTCTGTTTTGTCCCACCAGTAGCAATTAGGGGCTGGTGTGTAAGAGCCATTTCTTTTCTGTTCATTTTATTTCTATGTTTTTTGATGACGTCATTTTCAAGGGCTTGGTCAAGGCCAAGGTTGGCCAGGATACTTAATGAGATCTGATTGAATACTCTGGTGTTGTCCTGATGTGAAGGCGAACAGTTTTTTGACTGTGAGACATAGGCTGTTGATTTATATGGTTTTGACACTCTTTTATTTTATTTAATACAAGTTACAGTGCTGAATAAATATCAATTTCGAACTTTAAGTCAACGTTTGGAGTTCAGTCTTTTTATCACACGTCATGACTAGACCCTCGGCATCGGGCAGCCAGTAGCCCAAAGTTTAGGACTTTGACGCTACATTTTAGTCAAAAAACTGCCTCTGTTCCACGCCACGGCAATTGGGAGGCAAGTGGAACCAACGGGGGTCGTTTGGAAGGAGAACACGCACGGCCACGGACGGGCCGCAGCGTGTGTTGTTGCAACGGCGGAGCCGCGGAGGTGGACGGGACCGGGGACGGAACAGCGCACGGCGGCGGACACGGCTGCACGAATCGACCCAGAGCTACAGGGGCGCTCATCGGGGCACATCGGCAGCACTACCAGGCCGCCGCAGCTGACAGCAGCGGACCGGACCGTCATCATACAGCGATCGGCGAAAAACACCTGGCTCATCAACGCGGCGCACCCGGCGTTCAGCGTGTGCATGCATGGTAGGCTAAAGGCTTTAGCAGCGCAACGCCCACATTAAAACAATGGCCATTGTTAGGAAAGGTGTGCACACAAATAAGTGAAATAACAAACCCAATGCATTGGTAAAGGAGCGCCACTTTGCGCGCGGCTTATTATTGTTTGAAGTTGAACAACAAACTTTGAACGTCTAAGGAACTTGACATTTGTTTATTTATTTTGTATTATGGATCAAAAGGAGGCGCCAGCTGGCGCTGGTGACAATGTGGTTGAACTTGAGTCTGGTGGGGAAGGGGCTTTGGGAAAACGTGTGGTCAAATTGACACCCAAAGCGTTGGATGAAAAAATCGACAGTTTGCAAAAGGAGAGAAAGGTTAAACTGAGCAAACTGTTAAAACTGAAGGAAGTGGTTTCTGCCTTGGTGAATGATGAGACATGTGCATATGAAGCAGAATGTGCATTTCACAATTTCAAGGGTTTATATGATGAAACAAAAAAGGTTCACAATACTTTGTTGGGTCTTGTGTCGGCTGATGAAGCCAAAAAACATGAAACATGGTACAATGCAAAAATGCTCACTTTTGATGGGTTTATTGATGAAATGAAAAGGTGGAGTTATGTTCAAAGTTGCTCTGAGGATGATGATGATGATGTGATTTTTGAAAGTGAGAGTTTTGTTGCCGCCGGTGACAAAGGTGATGAAATGAATGCTGGAATTGAGGGTTCTGTTGCCGCCCATGACAATAATGATGATGTCGAGCCTCATGACAGCATTTCTAATGTTTCATCTCATGTGTCAACTGCTCATTCAAACCATAATAAAAGCACTGCTTCAAAGACAAGCAAAAGGTCCTCTACTTCTTCAGCACGCATTAAAGCAGAGGCGGACAAGGCCGCACTCATGGCTCGTGCTGCTGCATTAAAAGAGGTACATGCCTTGGAGAAGCAGGCTGAGGCCCTAAGGAGGAAAAGGGAACAAGTGGAGCTGAATGCTCAAATAGCAGCCTCTACTGCTAAAATATCTGTCCTACAAGAGGCCAGCAGCAGTGTCACTGGCAGGAGAGCTGATGGCATGGAGTCCTATCTTAGGCAAGGCACTAGACCTAAAATCCAGCCTCCTGGCCTACAGCAGTTCTCCTCTCAACAGCAGCAGTCAATGCAAAACCCAGTCACGTCTGAGCATCACCAATCCAAAGACACAGCTCACCGAAATCATTTCAACCCTCAGCA
Organism: Electrona antarctica; assembly: GCF_951216825.1. Lineage (NCBI taxonomy): Eukaryota > Metazoa > Chordata > Actinopteri > Myctophiformes > Myctophidae > Electrona > Electrona antarctica. The sequence goes on along the minus strand of NW_027638007.1, from coordinate 41,741 downwards.
AAACAAGCAAAGTGAACAACCAGTTCACACCTCAACATTGGATCCTGCAAAAATGCAAACAAGGCAAAAATTACCCCAACCAGCTCTACCATCTCAACCCAATAACCAACCATCAGATCTGTACAATATACTACAAAGGCAAAATGAAATAACAACACTCCTTGTACAAACACAAACTTCTCAGTTTCTACCTCACAGAGAGATTCCACATTTTGAAGGTGACCCATTACAGTTTCAGTCATTCATAAAGGCATTTCAGCATTGTGTGGAGGCAAAAACAAATGATTTTGGTGACTGTTTATATTACCTTGAGCAGTTTACTAGGGGACAGCCAAGGGACCTGGTACGCAGTTGCCTCCATATGCCTCCTGAGAGGGGTTATGCTGCTGCTAAAGATCTGCTCAAGGAACATTTTGGGCATCCATTGAGAATTACTGCAGCCTACATGGACAAAATCATGGCTTGGCCGAATGTAAAGTCAGAGGATGTGAAAGGTCTCAAGGCATTTGCACTTTACTTGCGGGAATGTTCAAATGCCATGGAGGAGCTGCAGTATTTGGAAGAGCTTAACATACCAGCAAACATGAAAGCTCTTATTCTGAAACTCCCATACAAGCTCAGAGACCAGTGGAGAGGGAAGGCATGTGACATCCTTGACAGACATGACCGAAGAGCTTGTTTCCCAGACATTGTGACATTTATCGAACAGCAGGTGAGAATTGCCTCCGACCCTGTTTTTGGTGACATCCAGGACACTCTTCTGGGTAAACCAATTATCAAACCCAAACCTCAACCTCAAACCAAATCACTGTATAGAAACAGTTTTGCAACTCATGTTGAACTTTCTGATGAATCTGAAACAGACTCTCGCCCATCCTGTCTTTATTGTGAACGTGATCATGCTTTGGAGCAGTGTCCGCAACTGAAGAAGAAGGCACATCAAGAAAGGCTTGACTTTCTAAGGGAGAAAGGCCTGTGTTTTGGATGCCTGTGCCCAGGGCACTTGAACAAGACTTGTGGCAGCCGCATGAATTGCTCCCACTGCAACAAGAGACATCCCAGTGTTCTACATATGGAGAGACAGGAAATGTGGAGTTTTGGAGCTACCAATGAGCAGCAAACAGCCAAATCTGAGAATTGCATTATAACTACTTGTGGCCATACAGGGGCTGGCAACAGTAACGGCATTCTTCCCATCTTGCCTGTACAAGTGAGATGCTCAGAGGGCAGCAAGGTCATCCAGACCTATGCTTTTCTGGATCCAGGAAGCACCGGTACTTTCTGTTCAGAACACCTGGTGAACAAACTGAACACAGAAGGCCAAAGAACCAAAGTCCATTTGCGCACCATGGGTCATAGCAAGATGGTACCCAGCTGCATGGTTAAGGGCCTGGAAATATCTGAATTTACCGGCAAGCTATTTTTCGAACTTCCTGATGTGTTCACCCAAAAGGAAATGCCTGTGTCTACTGCTAACCTGATCAGTAAAGAGGAGCTGGATAAGTGGCATTACCTCCAAGATATCCAGATCCCTAGAATTGCAGCTAATGTGGACCTGTTAATTGGTACCAATACCTCAAAGTTAATGGAACCGAGGGAGGTGATTAACAGCCATGGAAAGGGACCTTATGCTGTCAGAACCCTACTGGGATGGGTAATCAATGGTCCTTTACAAACCAATGGCATGCATAGTGGGAGTGGCCCCACAGTTACTGCTAATTGCACAGTGGTAAACCAAGAGTCTACAAAAGATGGTGGTGAACCAGCAGCAGACTCTACTGTCACCAAAAGGAAGAAGAAAAGGAAACGGAAGGCAGTGACTGTTGGTGAGGTCAAGGATCAAAGTGATGCAGATGAGGCACCACCCGTTGAAGTGCTCTATTCCTCTGTGGAGAAAGGCCAGAGGAAGAAGGAAAGGAAGAGCCCAGTGGTGATCAAATCTGAGTCCAAGGAGATGCAAGCAAGGCAGCAGGATACTGCAGAAGTGGCTGTTGCTAAAAGGCTACATAAAGTGGTACTGGATCCACTCGATGGAGAAAAGCATCACCCAAAGGAAACATCCGACCATGACGGCAAGAGAGAGCTGCCTCTGGAGAAAAAGGAAAGATGGAAGACCTCAAGAAAGAGGAAGAAAGGAAAATGGCTGAGAAAGAAAAGGATCAAAGGCCAAACAAAAGGAACATGAAGGAACAAAGTCTAATTCGGAAGAGACTCTAAAGAGACTGAAAAAGGGAAGAAATAATAGTGGGTTGAAGAGGAGGGCCCTTTAACTAAAATCTGCCTTATGTGAGGGTACAGATTAAACTTTGAGTTTTGTTATGGCAATAATCAATATGGAATATTGCCCTGGTATTGGATACTTAAAAGTTTTTTATTTTGGGTTGATTTATGGCTCTTTTGTATTTTTTTGTGTTGGAATTGCTCTGTTTTGTCCCACCAGTAGCAATTAGGGGCTGGTGTGTAAGAGCCATTTCTTTTCTGTTCATTTTATTTCTATGTTTTTTGATGACGTCATTTTCAAGGGCTTGGTCAAGGCCAAGGTTGGCCAGGATACTTAATGAGATCTGATTGAATACTCTGGTGTTGTCCTGATGTGAAGGCGAACAGTTTTTTGACTGTGAGACATAGGCTGTTGATTTATATGGTTTTGACACTCTTTTATTTTATTTAATACAAGTTACAGTGCTGAATAAATATCAATTTCGAACTTTAAGTCAACGTTTGGAGTTCAGTCTTTTTATCACACGTCATGACTAGACCCTCGGCATCGGGCAGCCAGTAGCCCAAAGTTTAGGACTTTGACGCTACATTTTAGTCAAAAAACTGCCTCTGTTCCACGCCACGGCAATTGGGAGGCAAGTGGAACCAACGGGGGTCGTTTGGAAGGAGAACACGCACGGCCACGGACGGGCCGCAGCGTGTGTTGTTGCAACGGCGGAGCCGCGGAGGTGGACGGGACCGGGGACGGAACAGCGCACGGCGGCGGACACGGCTGCACGAATCGACCCAGAGCTACAGGGGCGCTCATCGGGGCACATCGGCAGCACTACCAGGCCGCCGCAGCTGACAGCAGCGGACCGGACCGTCATCATACAGCGATCGGCGAAAAACACCTGGCTCATCAACGCGGCGCACCCGGCGTTCAGCGTGTGCATGCATGGTAGGCTAAAGGCTTTAGCAGCGCAACGCCCACATTAAAACAATGGCCATTGTTAGGAAAGGTGTGCACACAAATAAGTGAAATAACAAACCCAATGCATTGGTAAAGGAGCGCCACTTTGCGCGCGGCTTATTATTGTTTGAAGTTGAACAACAAACTTTGAACGTCTAAGGAACTTGACATTTGTTTATTTATTTTGTATTATGGATCAAAAGGAGGCGCCAGCTGGCGCTGGTGACAATGTGGTTGAACTTGAGTCTGGTGGGGAAGGGGCTTTGGGAAAACGTGTGGTCAAATTGACACCCAAAGCGTTGGATGAAAAAATCGACAGTTTGCAAAAGGAGAGAAAGGTTAAACTGAGCAAACTGTTAAAACTGAAGGAAGTGGTTTCTGCCTTGGTGAATGATGAGACATGTGCATATGAAGCAGAATGTGCATTTCACAATTTCAAGGGTTTATATGATGAAACAAAAAAGGTTCACAATACTTTGTTGGGTCTTGTGTCGGCTGATGAAGCCAAAAAACATGAAACATGGTACAATGCAAAAATGCTCACTTTTGATGGGTTTATTGATGAAATGAAAAGGTGGAGTTATGTTCAAAGTTGCTCTGAGGATGATGATGATGATGTGATTTTTGAAAGTGAGAGTTTTGTTGCCGCCGGTGACAAAGGTGATGAAATGAATGCTGGAATTGAGGGTTCTGTTGCCGCCCATGACAATAATGATGATGTCGAGCCTCATGACAGCATTTCTAATGTTTCATCTCATGTGTCAACTGCTCATTCAAACCATAATAAAAGCACTGCTTCAAAGACAAGCAAAAGGTCCTCTACTTCTTCAGCACGCATTAAAGCAGAGGCGGACAAGGCCGCACTCATGGCTCGTGCTGCTGCATTAAAAGAGGTACATGCCTTGGAGAAGCAGGCTGAGGCCCTAAGGAGGAAAAGGGAACAAGTGGAGCTGAATGCTCAAATAGCAGCCTCTACTGCTAAAATATCTGTCCTACAAGAGGCCAGCAGCAGTGTCACTGGCAGGAGAGCTGATGGCATGGAGTCCTATCTTAGGCAAGGCACTAGACCTAAAATCCAGCCTCCTGGCCTACAGCAGTTCTCCTCTCAACAGCAGCAGTCAATGCAAAACCCAGTCACGTCTGAGCATCACCAATCCAAAGACACAGCTCACCGAAATCATTTCAACCCTCAGCAAAACAAGCAAAGTGAACAACCAGTTCACACCTCAACATTGGATCCTGCAAAAATGCAAACAAGGCAAAAATTACCCCAACCAGCTCTACCATCTCAACCCAATAACCAACCATCAGATCTGTACAATATACTACAAAGGCAAAATGAAATAACAACACTCCTTGTACAAACACAAACTTCTCAGTTTCTACCTCACAGAGAGATTCCACATTTTGAAGGTGACCCATTACAGTTTCAGTCATTCATAAAGGCATTTCAGCATTGTGTGGAGGCAAAAACAAATGATTTTGGTGACTGTTTATATTACCTTGAGCAGTTTACTAGGGGACAGCCAAGGGACCTGGTACGCAGTTGCCTCCATATGCCTCCTGAGAGGGGTTATGCTGCTGCTAAAGATCTGCTCAAGGAACATTTTGGGCATCCATTGAGAATTACTGCAGCCTACATGGACAAAATCATGGCTTGGCCGAATGTAAAGTCAGAGGATGTGAAAGGTCTCAAGGCATTTGCACTTTACTTGCGGGAATGTTCAAATGCCATGGAGGAGCTGCAGTATTTGGAAGAGCTTAACATACCAGCAAACATGAAAGCTCTTATTCTGAAACTCCCATACAAGCTCAGAGACCAGTGGAGAGGGAAGGCATGTGACATCCTTGACAGACATGACCGAAGAGCTTGTTTCCCAGACATTGTGACATTTATCGAACAGCAGGTGAGAATTGCCTCCGACCCTGTTTTTGGTGACATCCAGGACACTCTTCTGGGTAAACCAATTATCAAACCCAAACCTCAACCTCAAACCAAATCACTGTATAGAAACAGTTTTGCAACTCATGTTGAACTTTCTGATGAATCTGAAACAGACTCTCGCCCATCCTGTCTTTATTGTGAACGTGATCATGCTTTGGAGCAGTGTCCGCAACTGAAGAAGAAGGCACATCAAGAAAGGCTTGACTTTCTAAGGGAGAAAGGCCTGTGTTTTGGATGCCTGTGCCCAGGGCACTTGAACAAGACTTGTGGCAGCCGCATGAATTGCTCCCACTGCAACAAGAGACATCCCAGTGTTCTACATATGGAGAGACAGGAAATGTGGAGTTTTGGAGCTACCAATGAGCAGCAAACAGCCAAATCTGAGAATTGCATTATAACTACTTGTGGCCATACAGGGGCTGGCAACAGTAACGGCATTCTTCCCATCTTGCCTGTACAAGTGAGATGCTCAGAGGGCAGCAAGGTCATCCAGACCTATGCTTTTCTGGATCCAGGAAGCACCGGTACTTTCTGTTCAGAACACCTGGTGAACAAACTGAACACAGAAGGCCAAAGAACCAAAGTCCATTTGCGCACCATGGGTCATAGCAAGATGGTACCCAGCTGCATGGTTAAGGGCCTGGAAATATCTGAATTTACCGGCAAGCTATTTTTCGAACTTCCTGATGTGTTCACCCAAAAGGAAATGCCTGTGTCTACTGCTAACCTGATCAGTAAAGAGGAGCTGGATAAGTGGCATTACCTCCAAGATATCCAGATCCCTAGAATTGCAGCTAATGTGGACCTGTTAATTGGTACCAATACCTCAAAGTTAATGGAACCGAGGGAGGTGATTAACAGCCATGGAAAGGGACCTTATGCTGTCAGAACCCTACTGGGATGGGTAATCAATGGTCCTTTACAAACCAATGGCATGCATAGTGGGAGTGGCCCCACAGTTACTGCTAATTGCACAGTGGTAAACCAAGAGTCTACAAAAGATGGTGGTGAACCAGCAGCAGACTCTACTGTCACCAAAAGGAAGAAGAAAAGGAAACGGAAGGCAGTGACTGTTGGTGAGGTCAAGGATCAAAGTGATGCAGATGAGGCACCACCCGTTGAAGTGCTCTATTCCTCTGTGGAGAAAGGCCAGAGGAAGAAGGAAAGGAAGAGCCCAGTGGTGATCAAATCTGAGTCCAAGGAGATGCAAGCAAGGCAGCAGGATACTGCAGAAGTGGCTGTTGCTAAAAGGCTACATAAAGTGGTACTGGATCCACTCGATGGAGAAAAGCATCACCCAAAGGAAACATCCGACCATGACGGCAAGAGAGAGCTGCCTCTGGAGAAAAAGGAAAGATGGAAGACCTCAAGAAAGAGGAAGAAAGGAAAATGGCTGAGAAAGAAAAGGATCAAAGGCCAAACAAAAGGAACATGAAGGAACAAAGTCTAATTCGGAAGAGACTCTAAAGAGACTGAAAAAGGGAAGAAATAATAGTGGGTTGAAGAGGAGGGCCCTTTAACTAAAATCTGCCTTATGTGAGGGTACAGATTAAACTTTGAGTTTTGTTATGGCAATAATCAATATGGAATATTGCCCTGGTATTGGATACTTAAAAGTTTTTTATTTTGGGTTGATTTATGGCTCTTTTGTATTTTTTTGTGTTGGAATTGCTCTGTTTTGTCCCACCAGTAGCAATTAGGGGCTGGTGTGTAAGAGCCATTTCTTTTCTGTTCATTTTATTTCTATGTTTTTTGATGACGTCATTTTCAAGGGCTTGGTCAAGGCCAAGGTTGGCCAGGATACTTAATGAGATCTGATTGAATACTCTGGTGTTGTCCTGATGTGAAGGCGAACAGTTTTTTGACTGTGAGACATAGGCTGTTGATTTATATGGTTTTGACACTCTTTTATTTTATTTAATACAAGTTACAGTGCTGAATAAATATCAATTTCGAACTTTAAGTCAACGTTTGGAGTTCAGTCTTTTTATCACACGTCATGACTAGACCCTCGGCATCGGGCAGCCAGTAGCCCAAAGTTTAGGACTTTGACGCTACATTTTAGTCAAAAAACTGCCTCTGTTCCACGCCACGGCAATTGGGAGGCAAGTGGAACCAACGGGGGTCGTTTGGAAGGAGAACACGCACGGCCACGGACGGGCCGCAGCGTGTGTTGTTGCAACGGCGGAGCCGCGGAGGTGGACGGGACCGGGGACGGAACAGCGCACGGCGGCGGACACGGCTGCACGAATCGACCCAGAGCTACAGGGGCGCTCATCGGGGCACATCGGCAGCACTACCAGGCCGCCGCAGCTGACAGCAGCGGACCGGACCGTCATCATACAGCGATCGGCGAAAAACACCTGGCTCATCAACGCGGCGCACCCGGCGTTCAGCGTGTGCATGCATGGTAGGCTAAAGGCTTTAGCAGCGCAACGCCCACATTAAAACAATGGCCATTGTTAGGAAAGGTGTGCACACAAATAAGTGAAATAACAAACCCAATGCATTGGTAAAGGAGCGCCACTTTGCGCGCGGCTTATTATTGTTTGAAGTTGAACAACAAACTTTGAACGTCTAAGGAACTTGACATTTGTTTATTTATTTTGTATTATGGATCAAAAGGAGGCGCCAGCTGGCGCTGGTGACAATGTGGTTGAACTTGAGTCTGGTGGGGAAGGGGCTTTGGGAAAACGTGTGGTCAAATTGACACCCAAAGCGTTGGATGAAAAAATCGACAGTTTGCAAAAGGAGAGAAAGGTTAAACTGAGCAAACTGTTAAAACTGAAGGAAGTGGTTTCTGCCTTGGTGAATGATGAGACATGTGCATATGAAGCAGAATGTGCATTTCACAATTTCAAGGGTTTATATGATGAAACAAAAAAGGTTCACAATACTTTGTTGGGTCTTGTGTCGGCTGATGAAGCCAAAAAACATGAAACATGGTACAATGCAAAAATGCTCACTTTTGATGGGTTTATTGATGAAATGAAAAGGTGGAGTTATGTTCAAAGTTGCTCTGAGGATGATGATGATGATGTGATTTTTGAAAGTGAGAGTTTTGTTGCCGCCGGTGACAAAGGTGATGAAATGAATGCTGGAATTGAGGGTTCTGTTGCCGCCCATGACAATAATGATGATGTCGAGCCTCATGACAGCATTTCTAATGTTTCATCTCATGTGTCAACTGCTCATTCAAACCATAATAAAAGCACTGCTTCAAAGACAAGCAAAAGGTCCTCTACTTCTTCAGCACGCATTAAAGCAGAGGCGGACAAGGCCGCACTCATGGCTCGTGCTGCTGCATTAAAAGAGGTACATGCCTTGGAGAAGCAGGCTGAGGCCCTAAGGAGGAAAAGGGAACAAGTGGAGCTGAATGCTCAAATAGCAGCCTCTACTGCTAAAATATCTGTCCTACAAGAGGCCAGCAGCAGTGTCACTGGCAGGAGAGCTGATGGCATGGAGTCCTATCTTAGGCAAGGCACTAGACCTAAAATCCAGCCTCCTGGCCTACAGCAGTTCTCCTCTCAACAGCAGCAGTCAATGCAAAACCCAGTCACGTCTGAGCATCACCAATCCAAAGACACAGCTCACCGAAATCATTTCAACCCTCAGCAAAACAAGCAAAGTGAACAACCAGTTCACACCTCAACATTGGATCCTGCAAAAATGCAAACAAGGCAAAAATTACCCCAACCAGCTCTACCATCTCAACCCAATAACCAACCATCAGATCTGTACAATATACTACAAAGGCAAAATGAAATAACAACACTCCTTGTACAAACACAAACTTCTCAGTTTCTACCTCACAGAGAGATTCCACATTTTGAAGGTGACCCATTACAGTTTCAGTCATTCATAAAGGCATTTCAGCATTGTGTGGAGGCAAAAACAAATGATTTTGGTGACTGTTTATATTACCTTGAGCAGTTTACTAGGGGACAGCCAAGGGACCTGGTACGCAGTTGCCTCCATATGCCTCCTGAGAGGGGTTATGCTGCTGCTAAAGATCTGCTCAAGGAACATTTTGGGCATCCATTGAGAATTACTGCAGCCTACATGGACAAAATCATGGCTTGGCCGAATGTAAAGTCAGAGGATGTGAAAGGTCTCAAGGCATTTGCACTTTACTTGCGGGAATGTTCAAATGCCATGGAGGAGCTGCAGTATTTGGAAGAGCTTAACATACCAGCAAACATGAAAGCTCTTATTCTGAAACTCCCATACAAGCTCAGAGACCAGTGGAGAGGGAAGGCATGTGACATCCTTGACAGACATGACCGAAGAGCTTGTTTCCCAGACATTGTGACATTTATCGAACAGCAGGTGAGAATTGCCTCCGACCCTGTTTTTGGTGACATCCAGGACACTCTTCTGGGTAAACCAATTATCAAACCCAAACCTCAACCTCAAACCAAATCACTGTATAGAAACAGTTTTGCAACTCATGTTGAACTTTCTGATGAATCTGAAACAGACTCTCGCCCATCCTGTCTTTATTGTGAACGTGATCATGCTTTGGAGCAGTGTCCGCAACTGAAGAAGAAGGCACATCAAGAAAGGCTTGACTTTCTAAGGGAGAAAGGCCTGTGTTTTGGATGCCTGTGCCCAGGGCACTTGAACAAGACTTGTGGCAGCCGCATGAATTGCTCCCACTGCAACAAGAGACATCCCAGTGTTCTACATATGGAGAGACAGGAAATGTGGAGTTTTGGAGCTACCAATGAGCAGCAAACAGCCAAATCTGAGAATTGCATTATAACTACTTGTGGCCATACAGGGGCTGGCAACAGTAACGGCATTCTTCCCATCTTGCCTGTACAAGTGAGATGCTCAGAGGGCAGCAAGGTCATCCAGACCTATGCTTTTCTGGATCCAGGAAGCACCGGTACTTTCTGTTCAGAACACCTGGTGAACAAACTGAACACAGAAGGCCAAAGAACCAAAGTCCATTTGCGCACCATGGGTCATAGCAAGATGGTACCCAGCTGCATGGTTAAGGGCCTGGAAATATCTGAATTTACCGGCAAGCTATTTTTCGAACTTCCTGATGTGTTCACCCAAAAGGAAATGCCTGTGTCTACTGCTAACCTGATCAGTAAAGAGGAGCTGGATAAGTGGCATTACCTCCAAGATATCCAGATCCCTAGAATTGCAGCTAATGTGGACCTGTTAATTGGTACCAATACCTCAAAGTTAATGGAACCGAGGGAGGTGATTAACAGCCATGGAAAGGGACCTTATGCTGTCAGAACCCTACTGGGATGGGTAATCAATGGTCCTTTACAAACCAATGGCATGCATAGTGGGAGTGGCCCCACAGTTACTGCTAATTGCACAGTGGTAAACCAAGAGTCTACAAAAGATGGTGGTGAACCAGCAGCAGACTCTACTGTCACCAAAAGGAAGAAGAAAAGGAAACGGAAGGCAGTGACTGTTGGTGAGGTCAAGGATCAAAGTGATGCAGATGAGGCACCACCCGTTGAAGTGCTCTATTCCTCTGTGGAGAAAGGCCAGAGGAAGAAGGAAAGGAAGAGCCCAGTGGTGATCAAATCTGAGTCCAAGGAGATGCAAGCAAGGCAGCAGGATACTGCAGAAGTGGCTGTTGCTAAAAGGCTACATAAAGTGGTACTGGATCCACTCGATGGAGAAAAGCATCACCCAAAGGAAACATCCGACCATGACGGCAAGAGAGAGCTGCCTCTGGAGAAAAAGGAAAGATGGAAGACCTCAAGAAAGAGGAAGAAAGGAAAATGGCTGAGAAAGAAAAGGATCAAAGGCCAAACAAAAGGAACATGAAGGAACAAAGTCTAATTCGGAAGAGACTCTAAAGAGACTGAAAAAGGGAAGAAATAATAGTGGGTTGAAGAGGAGGGCCCTTTAACTAAAATCTGCCTTATGTGAGGGTACAGATTAAACTTTGAGTTTTGTTATGGCAATAATCAATATGGAATATTGCCCTGGTATTGGATACTTAAAAGTTTTTTATTTTGGGTTGATTTATGGCTCTTTTGTATTTTTTTGTGTTGGAATTGCTCTGTTTTGTCCCACCAGTAGCAATTAGGGGCTGGTGTGTAAGAGCCATTTCTTTTCTGTTCATTTTATTTCTATGTTTTTTGATGACGTCATTTTCAAGGGCTTGGTCAAGGCCAAGGTTGGCCAGGATACTTAATGAGATCTGATTGAATACTCTGGTGTTGTCCTGATGTGAAGGCGAACAGTTTTTTGACTGTGAGACATAGGCTGTTGATTTATATGGTTTTGACACTCTTTTATTTTATTTAATACAAGTTACAGTGCTGAATAAATATCAATTTCGAACTTTAAGTCAACGTTTGGAGTTCAGTCTTTTTATCACACGTCATGACTAGACCCTCGGCATCGGGCAGCCAGTAGCCCAAAGTTTAGGACTTTGACGCTACACATAGAAAACTGCTTTTTTTTGGCACAGCCAATAAAAAAATTGGGGGTTCAAAAAACCCCACAGTACCCCTGAAATGCATAGAAAACTGCTTTTTTTTGGCACAGCCAATAAAAAAATTGGGGGTTCAAAAAACCCCACAGTACCCCTGAAATGCATAGAAAACTGCTTTTTTTTGGCCAAAACGCTAGAAAGGTCAAAGGGCAAAAGGTCAAAGGTCAAAAGGTCAAAGGTCAAATCACTAGAAAGGTCAAAATGCCACGATGCGCTTTTTTCATCGCTAGAAAGGTCAAAGGTCAAAACACTAGAAAGGTCAAAGGTCAAAACCCCTGAAATGCATAGAAAACTGCTTTTTTTGGCACAGCCAATAAAAAAATTGGGGGTTCAAAAAACCCCACAGTACCCCTGAAATGCATAGAAAACTGCTTTTTTTTGGCACAGCCAATAAAAAAATTGGGGGTTCAAAAAACCCCACAGTACCCCTGAAATGCATAGAAAACTGCTTTTTTTTGGCACAGCCAATAAAAAAATTGGGGGTTCAAAAAACCCCACAGTACCCCTGAAATGCATAGAAAACTGCTTTTTTTTGGCCAAAACGCTAGAAAGGTCAAAGGGCAAAAGGTCAAAGGTCAAAAGGTCAAAGGTCAAATCACTAGAAAGGTCAAAATGCCACGATGCGCTTTTTTCATCGCTAGAAAGGTCAAAGGTCAAAACACTAGAAAGGTCAAAGGTCAAAACCCCTGAAATGCATAGAAAACTGCTTTTTTTGGCACAGCCAATAAAAAAATTGGGGGTTCAAAAAACCCCACAGTACCCCTGAAATGCATAGAAAACTGCTTTTTTTTGGCACAGCCAATAAAAAAATTGGGGGTTCAAAAAACCCCACAGTACCCCTGAAATGCATAGAAAACTGCTTTTTTTTGGCCAAAACGCTAGAAAGGTCAAAGGGCAAAAGGTCAAAGGTCAAAAGGTCAAAGGTCAAATCACTAGAAAGGTCAAAATGCCACGATGCGCTTTTTTCATCGCTAGAAAGGTCAAAGGTCAAAACACTAGAAAGGTCAAAGGTCAAAACCCCTGAAATGCATAGAAAACTGCTTTTTTTGGCACAGCCAATAAAAAAATTGGGGGTTCAAAAAACCCCACAGTACCCCTGAAATGCATAGAAAACTGCTTTTTTTTGGCACAGCCAATACAAAAATTGGGGGTTCAAAAAACCCCACAGTACCCCTGAAATGCATAGAAAACTGCTTTTTTTTGGCACAGCCAATACAAAAATTGGGGGTTCAAAAAACCCCACAGTACCCCTGAAATGCATAGAAAACTGCTTTTTTTTGGCACAGCCAATAAAAAAATTGGGGGTTCAAAAAACCCCACAGTACCCCTGAAATGCATAGAAAACTGCTTTTTTTTGGCACAGCCAATAAAAAAATTGGGGGTTCAAAAAACCCCACAGTACCCCTGAAATGCATAGAAAACTGCTTTTTTTTGGCACAGCCAATACAAAAATTGGGGGTTCAAAAAACCCCACAGTACCCCTGAAATGCATAGAAAACTGCTTTTTTTTGGCACAGCCAATACAAAAATCAAAAAACCCCACAGTACACCTGAAATGCATAGAAAACTGCTTTTTTTTGGCACAGCCAATACAAAAATTGGAGGTTCAAAAAACCCCACAGTACCCCTGAAATGCATAGAAAACTGCTTTTTTTTGGCACAGCCAATAAAAAAATTGGGGGTTCAAAAAACCCCACAGTACCCCTGAAATGCATAGAAAACTGCTTTTTTTTGGCCAAAACGCTAGAAAGGTCAAAGGGCAAAAGGTCAAAGGTCAAAAGGTCAAAGGTCAAATCACTAGAAAGGTCAAAATGCCACGATGCGCTTTTTTCATCGCTAGAAAGGTCAAAGGTCAAAACACTAGAAAGGTCAAAGGTCAAAACCCCTGAAATGCATAGAAAACTGCTTTTTTTGGCACAGCCAATAAAAAAATTGGGGGTTCAAAAAACCCCACAGTACCCCTGAAATGCATAGAAAACTGCTTTTTTTTGGCACAGCCAATAAAAAAATTGGGGGTTCAAAAAACCCCACAGTACCCCTGAAATGCATAGAAAACTGCTTTTTTTTGGCACAGCCAATAAAAAAATTGGGGGTTCAAAAAACCCCACAGTACCCCTGAAATGCATAGAAAACTGCTTTTTTTTGGCCAAAACGCTAGAAAGGTCAAAGGGCAAAAGGTCAAAGGTCAAAAGGTCAAAGGTCAAATCACTAGAAAGGTCAAAATGCCACGATGCGCTTTTTTCATCGCTAGAAAGGTCAAAGGTCAAAACACTAGAAAGGTCAAAGGTCAAAACCCCTGAAATGCATAGAAAACTGCTTTTTTTGGCACAGCCAATAAAAAAATTGGGGGTTCAAAAAACCCCACAGTACCCCTGAAATGCATAGAAAACTGCTTTTTTTTGGCACAGCCAATAAAAAAATTGGGGGTTCAAAAAACCCCACAGTACCCCTGAAATGCATAGAAAACTGCTTTTTTTTGGCCAAAACGCTAGAAAGGTCAAAGGGCAAAAGGTCAAAGGTCAAAAGGTCAAAGGTCAAATCACTAGAAAGGTCAAAATGCCACGATGCGCTTTTTTCATCGCTAGAAAGGTCAAAGGTCAAAACACTAGAAAGGTCAAAGGTCAAAACCCCTGAAATGCATAGAAAACTGCTTTTTTTGGCACAGCCAATAAAAAAATTGGGGGTTCAAAAAACCCCACAGTACCCCTGAAATGCATAGAAAACTGCTTTTTTTTGGCACAGCCAATACAAAAATTGGGGGTTCAAAAAACCCCACAGTACCCCTGAAATGCATAGAAAACTGCTTTTTTTTGGCACAGCCAATACAAAAATTGGGGGTTCAAAAAACCCCACAGTACCCCTGAAATGCATAGAAAACTGCTTTTTTTTGGCACAGCCAATAAAAAAATTGGGGGTTCAAAAAACCCCACAGTACCCCTGAAATGCATAGAAAACTGCTTTTTTTTGGCACAGCCAATAAAAAAATTGGGGGTTCAAAAAACCCCACAGTACCCCTGCAATGCATAGAAAACTGCTTTTTTTTGGCACAGCCAATACAAAAATTGGGGGTTCAAAAAACCCCACAGTACCCCTGAAATGCATAGAAAACTGCTTTTTTTTGGCACAGCCAATACAAAAATCAAAAAACCCCACAGTACACCTGAAATGCATAGAAAACTGCTTTTTTTTGGCACAGCCAATACAAAAATTGGAGGTTCAAAAAACCCCACAGTACCCCTGAAATGCATAGAAAACTGCTTTTTTTTGGCACAGCCAATAAAAAAATTGGGGGTTCAAAAAACCCCACAGTACCCCTGAAATGCATAGAAAACTGCTTTTTTTTGGCCAAAACGCTAGAAAGGTCAAAGGGCAAAAGGTCAAAGGTCAAAAGGTCAAAGGTCAAATCACTAGAAAGGTCAAAATGCCACGATGCGCTTTTTTCATCGCTAGAAAGGTCAAAGGTCAAAACACTAGAAAGGTCAAAGGTCAAAACCCCTGAAATGCATAGAAAACTGCTTTTTTTGGCACAGCCAATAAAAAAATTGGGGGTTCAAAAAACCCCACAGTACCCCTGAAATGCATAGAAAACTGCTTTTTTTTGGCACAGCCAATACAAAAATTGGGGGTTCAAAAAACCCCACAGTACCCCTGAAATGCATAGAAAACTGCTTTTTTTTGGCACAGCCAATACAAAAATTGGGGGTTCAAAAAACCCCACAGTACCCCTGAAATGCATAGAAAACTGCTTTTTTTTGGCACAGCCAATAAAAAAATTGGGGGTTCAAAAAACCCCACAGTACCCCTGAAATGCATAGAAAACTGCTTTTTTTTGGCACAGCCAATAAAAAAATTGGGGGTTCAAAAAACCCCACAGTACCCCTGAAATGCATAGAAAACTGCTTTTTTTTGGCCAAAACGCTAGAAAGGTCAAAGGGCAAAAGGTCAAAGGTCAAAAGGTCAAAGGTCAAATCACTAGAAAGGTCAAAATGCCACGATGCGCTTTTTTCATCGCTAGAAAGGTCAAAGGTCAAAACACTAGAAAGGTCAAAGGTCAAAACCCCTGAAATGCATAGAAAACTGCTTTTTTTGGCACAGCCAATAAAAAAATTGGGGGTTCAAAAAACCCCACAGTACCCCTGAAATGCATAGAAAACTGCTTTTTTTGGCACAGCCAATAAAAAAATTGGGGGTTCAAAAAACCCCACAGTACCCCTGAAATGCATAGAAAACTGCTTTTTTTTGGCACAGCCAATACAAAAATTGGGGGTTCAAAAAACCCCACAGTACCCCTGAAATGCATAGAAAACTGCTTTTTTTTGGCACAGCCAATACAAAAATTGGGGGTTCAAAAAACCCCACAGTACCCCTGAAATGCATAGAAAACTGCTTTTTTTTGGCACAGCCAATACAAAAATCAAAAAACCCCACAGTACACCTGAAATGCATAGAAAACTGCTTTTTTTTGGCACAGCCAATACAAAAATTGGAGGTTCAAAAAACCCCACAGTACCCCTGAAATGCATAGAAAACTGCTTTTTTTTGGCACAGCCAATAAAAAAATTGGGGGTTCAAAAAACCCCACAGTACCCCTGAAATGCATAGAAAACTGCTTTTTTTTGGCCAAAACGCTAGAAAGGTCAAAGGGCAAAAGGTCAAAGGTCAAAAGGTCAAAGGTCAAATCACTAGAAAGGTCAAAATGCCACGATGCGCTTTTTTCATCGCTAGAAAGGTCAAAGGTCAAAACACTAGAAAGGTCAAAGGTCAAAACCCCTGAAATGCATAGAAAACTGCTTTTTTTGGCACAGCCAATAAAAAAATTGGGGGTTCAAAAAACCCCACAGTACCCCTGAAATGCATAGAAAACTGCTTTTTTTTGGCACAGCCAATACAAAAATTGGGGGTTCAAAAAACCCCACAGTACCCCTGAAATGCATAGAAAACTGCTTTTTTTTGGCACAGCCAATAAAAAAATTGGGGGTTCAAAAAACCCCACAGTACCCCTGAAATGCATAGAAAACTGCTTTTTTTTGGCCAAAACGCTAGAAAGGTCAAAGGGCAAAAGGTCAAAGGTCAAAAGGTCAAAGGTCAAATCACTAGAAAGGTCAAAATGCCACGATGCGCTTTTTTCATCGCTAGAAAGGTCAAAGGTCAAAACACTAGAAAGGTCAAAGGTCAAAACCCCTGAAATGCATAGAAAACTGCTTTTTTTGGCACAGCCAATAAAAAAATTGGGGGTTCAAAAAACCCCACAGTACCCCTGAAATGCATAGAAAACTGCTTTTTTTTGGCACAGCCAATACAAAAATTGGGGGTTCAAAAAACCCCACAGTACCCCTGAAATGCATAGAAAACTGCTTTTTTTTGGCACAGCCAATACAAAAATTGGGGGTTCAAAAAACCCCACAGTACCCCTGAAATGCATAGAAAACTGCTTTTTTTTGGCACAGCCAATACAAAAATCAAAAAACCCCACAGTACACCTGAAATGCATAGA
Source organism: Electrona antarctica (assembly GCF_951216825.1). Classification (NCBI taxonomy): domain Eukaryota; kingdom Metazoa; phylum Chordata; class Actinopteri; order Myctophiformes; family Myctophidae; genus Electrona; species Electrona antarctica. The sequence goes on along the minus strand of NW_027638007.1, from coordinate 24,652 downwards.
AAACTGCTTTTTTTTGGCACAGCCAATACAAAAATTGGAGGTTCAAAAAACCCCACAGTACCCCTGAAATGCATAGAAAACTGCTTTTTTTTGGCACAGCCAATAAAAAAATTGGGGGTTCAAAAAACCCCACAGTACCCCTGAAATGCATAGAAAACTGCTTTTTTTTGGCCAAAACGCTAGAAAGGTCAAAGGGCAAAAGGTCAAAGGTCAAAAGGTCAAAGGTCAAATCACTAGAAAGGTCAAAATGCCACGATGCGCTTTTTTCATCGCTAGAAAGGTCAAAGGTCAAAACACTAGAAAGGTCAAAGGTCAAAACCCCTGAAATGCATAGAAAACTGCTTTTTTTGGCACAGCCAATAAAAAAATTGGGGGTTCAAAAAACCCCACAGTACCCCTGAAATGCATAGAAAACTGCTTTTTTTTGGCACAGCCAATACAAAAATTGGGGGTTCAAAAAACCCCACAGTACCCCTGAAATGCATAGAAAACTGCTTTTTTTTGGCACAGCCAATACAAAAATTGGGGGTTCAAAAAACCCCACAGTACCCCTGAAATGCATAGAAAACTGCTTTTTTTTGGCACAGCCAATACAAAAATCAAAAAACCCCACAGTACACCTGAAATGCATAGAAAACTGCTTTTTTTTGGCACAGCCAATACAAAAATTGGAGGTTCAAAAAACCCCACAGTACCCCTGAAATGCATAGAAAACTGCTTTTTTTTGGCACAGCCAATAAAAAAATTGGGGGTTCAAAAAACCCCACAGTACCCCTGAAATGCATAGAAAACTGCTTTTTTTTGGCCAAAACGCTAGAAAGGTCAAAGGTCAAAAGGTCAAAGGTCAAAAGGTCAAAGGTCAAAAGGTCAAAGGTCAAATCGCTAGAAAGGTCAAAAATCAAAACGTCAAAGGTCAAAACGCTAGAAAGGTCAAAGGTCAAAAGGTCAAAGGTCAAAAGGTCAAAGGTCAAATCGCCAGAAAGGTCAAAATGCCACGATGCGTTTTTTTCATCGCTAGAAAGGTCAAAGGTCAAAACACTAGAAAGGTCAAAGGTCAAAACCCCTGAAATGCATAGAAAACTGCTTTTTTTTGGCACAGCCAATAAAAAAATTTGGGGTTCAAAAAACCCCACAGTACCCCTGAAATGCATAGAAAACTGCATTTTTTTGGCACAGCCAATACAAAAATTGGGGGTTCAAAAAAACCCACAGTACCCCTGAAATGCATAGAAAACTGCTTTTTTTTGGCACAGCCAATAAAAAAATTGGGGGTTCAAAATACCCCACAGTACCCCTGAAATGCATAGAAAACTACTTTTTTTTGGCACAGCCAATAAAAAAAATGGGGGTTCAAAAAACCCCACAGTACCCCTGAAATGCATAGAAAACTGCTTTTTTTTGGCACAGCCAATAAAAAAATTGGGGGTTCAAAAAACCCCACAGTACCCCTGAAATGCATAGAAAACTGTTTTTTTTTGGCACAGCCAATACAAAAATAAAAAAACCCACAGTACCCCTGAAATGCATAGAAAACTGCTTTTTTTTGGCACAGCCAATAAAAAAATAAAAAAAACCCCACAGTACCCCTGAAATGCATAGAAAACTGCTTTTTTTTGGCACAGCCAATACAAAAATTGGAGGTTCAAAAAACCCCACAGTACCCCTGAAATGCATAGAAAACTGCTTTTTTTTGGCACAGCCAATAAAAAAATTGGGGGTTCAAAAAACCCCACAGTACCCCTGAAATGCATAGAAAACTTCTTTTTTTTGGCACAGCCAATACAAAAATTGGGGGTTCAAAAAACCCCACAGTACCCCTGAAATGCATAGAAAACTGCTTTTTTTTGGCCAAAACGCTAGAAAGGTCAAAGGTCAAAGGTCAAAAGGTCAAAGGTCAAATCGCTAGAAAGGTCAAAAATCAAAACGTCAAAGGTCAAAACGCTAGAAAGGTCAAAGGTCAAAAGGTCAAAGGTCAAAAGGTCAAAGGTCAAAAGGTCAAAGGTCAAATCGCTAGAAAGGTCAAAATGCCACGATGCGCTTTTTTCATCGCTAGAAAGGTCAAAGGTCAAAACACTAGAAAGGTCAAAGGTCAAAACCCCTGAAATGCATAGAAAACTGCTTTTTTTGGCACAGCCAATAAAAAAATTGGGGGTTCAAAAAACCCCACAGTACCCCTGAAATGCATAGAAAACTGCTTTTTTTTGGCACAGCCAATAAAAAAATTGGGGGTTCAAAAAACCCCACAGTACCCCTGAAATGCATAGAAAACTGCTTTTTTTTGGCACAGCCAATACAAAAATTGGGGGTTCAAAAAACCCCACAGTACCCCTGAAATGCATAGAAAACTGCTTTTTTTTGGCACAGCCAATAAAAAAATTGGGGGTTCAAAAAACCCCACAGTACCCCTGAAATGCATAGAAAACTACTTTTTTTTGGCACAGCCAATACAAAAAATGGGGGTTCAAAAAACCCCACAGTACCCCTGAAATGCATAGAAAACTGCTTTTTTTTGGCACAGCCAATAAAAAAATTGGGGGTTCAAAGAACCCCACAGTACCCCTGAAATGCATAGAAAACTGTTTTTTTTTGGCACAGCCAATAAAAAAATCTAAAAACCCCACAGTACCCCTGAAATGCATAGAAAACTGCTTTTTTTTGGCACAGCCAATAAAAAAATTGGGGGTTCAAAAAACCCCACAGTACCCCTGAAATGCATAGAAAACTGCTTTTTTTTGGCACAGCCAATAAAAAAATTGGGGGTTCAAAAAACCCCACAGTACCCCTGAAATGCATAGAAAACTGCTTTTTTTTGGCACAGCCAATACAAAAATTGGGGGTTCAAAAAACCCCACAGTACCCCTGAAATGCATAGAAAACTGCTTTTTTTTGGCACAGCCAATAAAAAAAGTTGGGGGTTCAAAAAACCCCACAGTACCCCTGAAATGCATAGAAAACTGCTTTTTTTTGGCACAGCCAATAAAAACATTGGGGGTTCAAAAAACCCTACAGTACCCCTGAAATGCATAGAAAACTGCTTTTTTTTTTGCCAAAACGCTAGAAAGGTCAAAGGTCAAAAGGTCAAAGGTCAAAGGTCAAATCGCTAGAAAGGTCAAAGGTCAAAACGCTAGAAAGGTCAAAGGTCAAAGGACAAAAGGTCAAAGGTCAAATCGCTAGAAAGGTCAAAATGCCACGATGCGCTTTTTTCATCGCTAGAAAAGTCAAAGGTCAAAACACTAGAAAGGTCAAAGGTCAAAACCCCTGAAATGCATAGAAAACTGCTTTTTTTGGCACAGCCAATAAAAAAATTGGGGGTTCAAAAAAACCCCACAGTACCCCTGAAATGCATAGAAAACTGCTTTTTTTTGGCACAGCCAATAAAAAAATTGGGGGTTCAAAAAACCCCACAGTACCCCTGAAATGCATAGAAAACTGATTCTTTTTTTGCACAGCCAATAAAAAAATTGGGGGTTCAAAAAACCCCACAGTACCCCTGAAATGCATAGAAAACTGCTTTTTTTTGGCACAGCCAATAAAAAAATTGGGGGTTCAGAAAACCCCACAGTACCCCTGAAATGCATAGAAAACTGCTTTTTTTTGGCACAGCCAATAAAGAAATTGGGCGTCAAAAAACCCCACAGTACCCCTGAAATGCATAGAAAACTGCTTTTTTTTGGCACAGCCAATACAAAAATTGGGGGTTCAAAAAACCCCACAGTACCCCTGAAATGCATAGAAAACTGCTTTTTTTTAGCACAGCCAATAAAAAAATTGGGGGTTCAAAAAACCCCACAGTACCCCTGAAATGCATAGAAAACTGCTTTTTTTTTGGCACAGCCAATAAAAAAATTGGGGGTTCAAAAAACCCCACAGTACCCCTGAAATGCATAGAAAACTGCTTTTTTTTGGCACAGCCAACAAAAAATTGGGGGTTCAAAAAACCCCACAGTACCCCTGAAATGCATAGAAAACTGCTTTTTTTTGGCACAGCCAATAAAAAGATTGGGGTTTCAAAAAACCCCACAGTACCCCTGAAATGCATAGAAAACTGCTTTTTTTTGGCCAAAACGCTAGAAAGGTCAAAGGTCAAAAGGTCAAAGGTCAAAAGGTCAAAGGTCAAAAGGTCAAAGGTCAAATCGCTAGAAAGGTCAAAAATCAAAACGTCAAAGGTCAAAACGCTAGAAAGGTCAAAGGTCAAAAGGTCAAAGGTCAAAAGGTCAAAGGTCAAATCACTAGAAAGGTCAAAATGCCACGATGCGCTTTTTTCATCGCTAGAAAGGTCAAAGGTCAAAACACTAGAAAGGTCAAAGGTCAAAACCCCTGAAATGCATAGAAAACTGCTTTTTTTGGCACAGCCAATAAAAAAATTGGGGGTTCAAAAAACCCCACAGTACCCCTGAAATGCATAGAAAACTGCTTTTTTTTGGCACAGCCAATAAAAAAATTGGGGGTTCAAAAAACCCCACAGTACCCCTGAAATGCATAGAAAACTGCTTTTTTTTGGCACAGCCAACAAAAAATTGGGGGTTCAAAAAACCCCACAGTACCCCTGAAATGCATAGAAAACTGCTTTTTTTTGGCACAGCCAATAAAAAGATTGGGGTTTCAAAAAACCCCACAGTACCCCTGAAATGCATAGAAAACTGCTTTTTTTTGGCCAAAACGCTAGAAAGGTCAAAGGTCAAAAGGTCAAAGGTCAAAGGTCAAAAGGTCAAAGGTCAAATCGCTAGAAAGGTCAAAAATCAAAACGTCAAAGGTCAAAACGCTAGAAAGGTCAAAGGTCAAAGGTCAAAAGGTCAAAGGTCAAATCACTAGAAAGGTCAAAATGCCACGATGCGCTTTTTTCATCGCTAGAAAGGTCAAAGGTCAAAACACTAGAAAGGTCAAAGGTCAAAACCCCTGAAATGCATAGAAAACTGCTTTTTTTGGCACAGCCAATAAAAAAATTGGGGGTTCAAAAAACCCCACAGTACCCCTGAAATGCATAGAAAACTGCTTTTTTTTGGCACAGCCAATAAAAAAATTGGGGGTTCAAAAAACCCCACAGTACCCCTGAAATGCATAGAAAACTGCTTTTTTTTGGCACAGCCAATAAAAAAATTGGGGGTTCAAAAAACCCCACAGTACCCCTGAAATGCATATAAAACTGCTTTTTTTTGGCATAGCCAATAAAAAAATTGGGGGTTCAAAAAACCCCACAGTACCCCTGAAATGCATAGAAAACTGCTTTTTTTTGGCACAGCCAATAAAAACATTGGGGGTTCAAAAAACCCTACAGTACCCCTGAAATGCATAGAAAACTGCTTTTTTTTGCCAAAACGCTAGAAAGGTCAAAGGTCAAAAGGTCAAAGGTCAAAAGGTCAAAGGTCAAAAGGTCAAAGGTCAAATCGCTAGAAAGGTCAAAACGCTAGAAAGGTCAAAGGTCAAAAGGTCAAAGGTCAAATCGCTAGAAAGGTCAAAATGCCACGATGCGCTTTTTTCATCGCTAGAAAAGTCAAAGGTCAAAACACTAGAAAGGTCAAAGGTCAAAACCCCTGAAATGCATAGAAAACTGCTTTTTTTGGCACAGCCAATAAAAAAATTGGGGGTTCAAAAAAACCCCACAGTACCCCTGAAATGCATAGAAAACTGCTTCTTTTTTGGCACAGCCAATAAAAAAATTGGGGGTTCAAAAAAACCCACAGTACCCCTGAAATGCATAGAAAACTGCTTTTTTTTGGCACAGCCAATACAAAAATTGGGGGTTCAAAAAACCCCACAGTACCCCTGAAATGCATAGAAAACTGCTTTTTTTTGGCACAGCCAATAAAAAAATTGGGGGTTCAAAAAACCCCACAGTACCCCTGAAATGCATAGAAAACTGCTTTTTTTTGGCACAGCCAATAAAAAAATTGGGGGTTCAAAAAACCCCACAGTACCCCTGAAATGCATAGAAAACTGCTTTTTTTTGGCACAGCCAATAAAAACATTGGGGGTTCAAAAAACCCTACAGTACCCCTGAAATGCATAGAAAACTGCTTTTTTTTGCCAAAACGCTAGAAAGGTCAAAGGTCAAAAGGTCAAAGGTCAAAGGTCAAAAGGTCAAAGGTCAAAAGGTCAAAGGTCAAATCGCTAGAAAGGTCAAAACGCTAGAAAGGTCAAAGGTCAAAAGGTCAAAGGTCAAATCGCTAGAAAGGTCAAAATGCCACGATGCGCTTTTTTCATCGCTAGAAAAGTCAAAGGTCAAAACACTAGAAAGGTCAAAGGTCAAAACCCCTGAAATGCATAGAAAACTGCTTTTTTTTGGCACAGCCAATAAAAAAATTGGGGGTTCAAAAAAACCCCACAGTACCCCTGAAATGCATAGAAAACTGCTTTTTTTTGGCACAGCCAATAAAAAAATTGGGGGTTCAAAAAACCCCACAGTACCCCTGAAATGCATAGAAAACTGTTTTTTTTGGCACAGCCAATACAAAAATTGGGGGTTAAAAAAACCCCACAGTACCCCTGAAATGCATAGAAAACTGCTTTTTTTTGGCACAGCCAATAAAAAAATTGGGGGTTCAAAAAACCCCACAGTACCCCTGAAATGCATAGAAAACTGCTTTTTTTTGGCACAGCCAATAAAAGAATTGGGGGTTCAAAAAACCCCACAGTACCCCTGAAATGCATAGAAAACTGCTTTTTTTTGGCACAGCCAATAAAAAAATTGGGGGTTCAAAAAACCCCACAGTACCCCTGAAATGCATAGAAAACTACTTTTTTTTGGCACAGCCAATAAAAAAATCTAAAAACCCCACAGTACCCCTGAAATGCATAGAAAACTGCTTTTTTTTGGCACAGCCAATACAAAAATTGGGGGTTCAAAAAACCCCACAGTACCCCTGAAATGCATAGAAAACTGCTTTTTTTTGGCACAGCCAATAAAAAAATTGGGGGTTCAAAAAACCCCACAGTACCCCTGAAATGCATAGAAAACTGCTTTTTTTTGGCACAGCCAATAAAAAAATTGGGGGTTCAAAAAACCCCACAGTACCCCTGAAATGCATAGAAAACTGCTTTTTTTTGGCACAGCCAATAAAAAAATTGGGGGTTCAAAAAACCCCACAGTACCCCTGAAATGCATAGAAAACTGCTTTTTTTTGGGCCAAAACGCTAGAAAGGTCAAAGGTCAAAAGGTCAAAAGGTCAAAGGTCAAAAGGTCAAAGGTCAAATCGCTAGAAAGGTCAAAAATCAAAACGTCAAAGGTCAAAACGCTAGAAAGGTCAAAGGTCAAAGGTCAAAAGGTCAAAGGTCCAATCGCTAGAAAGGTCAAAATGCCACGATGCGCTTTTTTCATCGCTAGAAAGGTCAAAGGTCAAAACCCCTGAAATGCATAGAAAACTGCTTTTTTTGGCACAGCCAATAAAAAAATTGGGGGTTCAAAAAACCCTACAGTACCCCTGAAATGCATAGAAAACTGCTTTTTTTTGCCAAAACGCTAGAAAGGTCAAAGGTCAAAAGGTCAAAGGTCAAAGGTCAAAAGGTCAAAGGTCAAATCGCTAGAAAGGTCAAAGGTCAAAACGCTAGAAAGGTCAAAGGTCAAATCGCTAGAAAGGTCAAAATGCCACGATGCGCTTTTTTCATCGCTAGAAAAGTCAAAGGTCAAAACACTAGAAAGGTCAAAGGTCAAAACCCCTGAAATGCATAGAAAACTGCTTTTTTTGGCACAGCCAATAAAAAAATTGGGGGTTCAAAAAAACCCCACAGTACCCCTGAAATGCATAGAAAACTGCTTTTTTTTGGCACAGCCAATAAAAAAATTGGGGGTTCAAAAAACCCCACAGTACCCCTGAAATGCATAGAAAACTGCTTTTTTTTGGCACAGCCAATAAAAAAATTGGGGGTTCAAAAAACCCCACAGTACCCCTGAAATGCATAGAAAACTGCTTTTTTTTGGCACAGCCAATAAAAAAATTGGGGGTTCAAAAAACCCCACAGTACCCCTGAAATGCATAGAAAACTGCTTTTTTTTGGCACAGCCAATAAAAAAATTGGGGGTTCAAAAAACCCCACAGTACCCCTGAAATGCATAGAAAACTGCTTTTTTTTGGCACAGCCAATAAAAACATTGGGGGTTCAAAAAACCCTACAGTACCCCTGAAATGCATAGAAAACTGCTTTTTTTTGCCAAAACGCTAGAAAGGTCAAAGGTCAAAAGGTCAAAGGTCAAAAGGTCAAAGGTCAAATCGCTAGAAAGGTCAAAACGCTAGAAAGGTCAAAGGTCAAAAGGTCAAAGGTCAAATCGCTAGAAAGGTCAAAATGCCACGATGCGCTTTTTTCATCGCTAGAAAAGTCAAAGGTCAAAACACTAGAAAGGTCAAAGGTCAAAACCCCTGAAATGCATAGAAAACTGCTTTTTTTGGCACAGCCAATAAAAAAATTGGGGGTTCAAAAAAACCCCACAGTACCCCTGAAATGCATAGAAAACTGCTTTTTTTTGGCACAGCCAATAAAAAAATTGGGGGTTCAAAAAACCCCACAGTACCCCTGAAATGCATAGAAAACTGCTTTTTTTTGGCACAGCCAATAAAAAAATTGGGGGTTCAAAAAAACCCACAGTACCCCTGAAATGCATAGAAAACTGCTTTTTTTTGGCACAGCCAATAAAAAAATTGGGGGTTCAAAAAACCCCACAGTACCCCTGAAATGCATAGAAAACTGCTTTTTTTTGGCACAGCCAATAAAAGAATTGGGGGTTCAAAAAACCCCACAGTACCCCTGAAATGCATAGAAAACTGCTTTTTTTTGGCACAGCCAATAAAAAAATTGGGGGTTCAAAAAACCCCACAGTACCCCTGAAATGCATAGAAAACTACTTTTTTTTGGCACAGCCAATAAAAAAATCTAAAAACCCCACAGTACCCCTGAAATGCATAGAAAACTGCTTTTTTTTGGCACAGCCAATACAAAAATTGGGGGTTCAAAAAACCCCACAGTACCCCTGAAATGCATAGAAAACTGCTTTTTTTTGGCACAGCCAATAAAAAAATTGGGGGTTCAAAAAACCCCACAGTACCCCTGAAATGCATAGAAAACTGCTTTTTTTTGGCACAGCCAATAAAAAAATTGGGGGTTCAAAAAACCCCACAGTACCCCTGAAATGCATAGAAAACTGCTTTTTTTTGGCACAGCCAATAAAAAAATTGGGGGTTCAAAAAACCCCACAGTACCCCTGAAATGCATAGAAAACTGCTTTTTTTTTGCCAAAACGCTAGAAAGGTCAAAGGTCAAAATGTCAAAGGTCAAAGGTCAAAAGGTCAAAGGTCAAATCGCTAGAAAGGTCAAAGGTCAAAACGCTAGAAAGGTCACGATGCGCTTTTTTCATCGCTAGAAAAGTCAAAGGTCAAAACGCTAGAAAGGTCAAAGGTCAAAAGGTCAAAGGTCAAAAGGTCAAAGGTCAAATCACTAGAAAGGTCAAAATGCCACGATGCGCTTTTTTCATCGCTAGAAAGGTCAAAGGTCAAAACACTAGAAAGGTCAAAGGTCAAAACCCCTGAAATGCATAGAAAACTGCTTTTTTTGGCACAGCCAATAAAAAAATTGGGGGTTCAAAAAACCCCACAGTACCCCTGAAATGCATAGAAAACTGCTTTTTTTTGGCACAGCCAATAAAGAAATTGGGCGTCAAAAAACCCCACAGTACCCCTGAAATGCATTGAAAACTGCTTTTTTTTGGCACAGCCAATACAAAAATTGGGGGTTCAAAAAACCCCACAGTACCCCTGAAATGCATAGAAAACTGCTTTTTTTTGGCACAGCCAATAAAAAAATTGGGGGTTCAAAAAACCCCACAGTACCCCTGAAATGCATAGAAAACTGCTTTTTTTTGGCACAGCCAATAAAAACATTGGGGGTTCAAAAAACCCTACAGTACCCCTGAAATGCATAGAAAACTGCTTTTTTTTGCCAAAACGCTAGAAATGTCAAAGGTCAAAAGGTCAAAGGTCAAAAGGTCAAATTGCTAGAAAGGTCAAAACGCTAGAAAGGTCAAAGGTCAAAAGGTCAAAGGTCAAATCGCTAGAAAGGTCAAAATGCCACGATTCGCTTTTTTCATCGCTAGAAAAGTCAAAGGTCAAAACACTAGAAAGGTCAAAGGTCAAAACCCCTGAAATGCATAGAAAACTGCTTTTTTTGGCACAGCCAATAAAAAAATTGGGGGTTCAAAAAACCCCACAGTACCCCTGAAATGCATAGAAAACTGCTTTTTTTTGGCACAGCCAATAAAAAAATTGGGGGTTCAAAAAACCCCACAGTACCCCTGAAATGCATAGAAAACTGATTTTTTTTTGGCACAGCCAATAAAAAAATTGGGGGTTCAAAAAACCCCACAGTACCCCTGAAATGCATAGAAAACTGCTTTTTTTTGGCACAGCCAACAAAAAATTGGGGGTTCAAAAAACCCCACAGTACCCCTGAAATGCATAGAAAACTGCTTTTTTTTGGCACAGCCAATAAAAAGATTGGGGTTTCAAAAAACCCCACAGTACCCCTGAAATGCATAGAAAACTGCTTTTTTTTGGCCAAAACGCTAGAAAGGTCAAAGGTCAAAAGGTCAAAGGTCAAAAGGTCAAAGGTCAAAAGGTCAAAGGTCAAATCGCTAGAAAGGTCAAAAATCAAAACGTCAAAGGTCAAAACGCTAGAAAGGTCAAAGGTCAAAAGGTCAAAGGTCAAAAGGTCAAAGGTCAAATCACTAGAAAGGTCAAAATGCCACGATGCGCTTTTTTCATCGCTAGAAAGGTCAAAGGTCAAAACACTAGAAAGGTCAAAGGTCAAAACCCCTGAAATGCATAGAAAACTGCTTTTTTTGGCACAGCCAATAAAAAAATTGGGGGTTCAAAAAACCCCACAGTACCCCTGAAATGCATAGAAAACTGCTTTTTTTTGGCACAGCCAATAAAAACATTGGGGGTTCAAAAAACCCTACAGTACCCCTGAAATGCATAGAAAACTGCTTTTTTTTGCCAAAACGCTAGAAAGGTCAAAGGTCAAAAGGTCAAAGGTCAAAAGGTCAAATTGCTAGAAAGGTCAAAACGCTAGAAAGGTCAAAGGTCAAAAGGTCAAAGGTCAAATCGCTAGAAAGGTCAAAATGCCACGATTCGCTTTTTTCATCGCTAGAAAAGTCAAAGGTCAAACCACTAGAAAGGTCAAAGGTCAAAACCCCTGAAATGCATAGAAAACTGCTTTTTTTGGCACAGCCAATAAAAAAATTGGGGGTTCAAAAAACCCCACAGTACCCCTGAAATGCATAGAAAACTGCTTTTTTTTGGCACAGCCAATAAAAAAATTGGGGGTTCAAAAAACCCCACAGTACCCCTGAAATGCATAGAAAACTGCTTTTTTTTTGGCACAGCCAATAAAAAAATTGGGGGTTCAAAAAACCCCACAGTACCCCTGAAATGCATAGAAAACTGCTTTTTTTTGGCACAGCCAACAAAAAATTGGGGGTTCAAAAAACCCCACAGTACCCCTGAAATGCATAGAAAACTGCTTTTTTTTGGCACAGCCAATAAAAAGATTGGGGTTTCAAAAAACCCCACAGTACCCCTGAAATGCATAGAAAACTGCTTTTTTTTGGCCAAAACGCTAGAAAGGTCAAAGGTCAAAAGGTCAAAGGTCAAAAGGTCAAAGGTCAAAAGGTCAAAGGTCAAATCGCTAGAAAGGTCAAAAATCAAAACGTCAAAGGTCAAAACGCTAGAAAGGTCAAAGGTCAAAAGGTCAAAGGTCAAAAGGTCAAAGGTCAAATCACTAGAAAGGTCAAAATGCCACGATGCGCTTTTTTCATCGCTAGAAAGGTCAAAGGTCAAAACACTAGAAAGGTCAAAGGTCAAAACCCCTGAAATGCATAGAAAACTGCTTTTTTTGGCACAGCCAATAAAAAAATTGGGGGTTCAAAAAACCCCACAGTACCCCTGAAATGCATAGAAAACTGCTTTTTTTTGGCACAGCCAATAAAAAAATTGGGGGTTCAAAAAACCCCACAGTACCCCTGAAATGCATAGAAAACTGCTTTTTTTTGGCACAGCCAATAAAAAAATTGGGGGTTCAAAAAACCCCACAGTACCCCTGAAATGCATATAAAACTGCTTTTTTTTGGCACAGCCAATAAAAAAATTGGGGGTTCAAAAAACCCCACAGTACCCCTGAAATGCATAGAAAACTGCTTTTTTTTGGCACAGCCAATAAAAACATTGGGGGTTCAAAAAACCCTACAGTACCCCTGAAATGCATAGAAAACTGCTTTTTTTTGCCAAAACGCTAGAAAGGTCAAAGGTCAAAAGGTCAAAGGTCAAAAGGTCAAAGGTCAAATCGCTAGAAAGGTCAAAACGCTAGAAAGGTCAAAGGTCAAAAGGTCAAAGGTCAAATCGCTAGAAAGGTCAAAATGCCACGATGCGCTTTTTTCATCGCTAGAAAAGTCAAAGGTCAAAACACTAGAAAGGTCAAAGGTCAAAACCCCTGAAATGCATAGAAAACTGCTTTTTTTGGCACAGCCAATAAAAAAATTGGGGGTTCAAAAAAACCCCACAGTACCCCTGAAATGCATAGAAAACTGCTTTTTTTTGGCACAGCCAATAAAAAAATTGGGGGTTCAAAAAACCCCACAGTACCCCTGAAATGCATAGAAAACTGCTTTTTTTTGGCACAGCCAATAAAAAAATTGGGGGTTCAAAAAACCCCACAGTACCCCTGAAATGCATAGAAAACTGCTTTTTTTTGGCACAGCCAATAAAAAAATTGGGGGTTCAAAAAACCCCACAGTACCCCTGAAATGCATAGAAAACTGCTTTTTTTTGGCACAGCCAATAAAATAATTGGGGGTTCAAAAAACCCCACAGTACCCCTGAAATGCATAGAAAACTGCTTTTTTTTGGCACAGCCAATAAAAAAATTGGGGGTTCAAAAAACCCCACAGTACCCCTGAAATGCATAGAAAACTGCTTTTTTTTTGGCACAGCCAATAAAAGAATTGGGGGTTCAAAAAACCCCACAGTACCCCTGAAATGCATAGAAAACTGCTTTTTTTGGCACAGCCAATAAAAAAATTGGGGGTTCAAAAAACCCCACAGTACCCCTGAAATGCATAGAAAACTACTTTTTTTTGGCACAGCCAATAAAAAAATCTAAAAACCCCACAGTACCCCTGAAATGCATAGAAAACTGCTTTTTTTTGGCACAATACAAAAATTGGGGGTTCAAAAAACCCCACAGTACCCCTGAAATGCATAGAAAACTGCTTTTTTTTGGCACAGCCAATAAAAAAATTGGGGGTTCAAAAAACCCCACAGTACCCCTGAAATGCATAGAAAACTGCTTTTTTTTGGCACAGCCAATAAAAAAATTGGGGGTTCAAAAAACCCCACAGTACCCCTGAAATGCATAGAAAACTGCTTTTTTTTGGCACAGCCAATAAAAAAATTGGGGGTTCAAAAAACCCCACAGTACCCCTGAAATGCATAGAAAACTGCTTTTTTTTTTGCCAAAACGCTAGAAAGGTCAAAGGTCAAAAGGTCAAAGGTCAAAGGTCAAAAGGTCAAAGGTCAAATCGCTAGAAAGGTCAAAGGTCAAAACGCTAGAAAGGTCACGATGCGCTTTTTTCATCGCTAGAAAAGTCAAAGGTCAAAACGCTAGAAAGGTCAAAGGTCAAAAGGTCAAAGGTCAAAAGGTCAAAGGTCAAATCACTAGAAAGGTCAAAATGCCACGATGCGCTTTTTTCATCGCTAGAAAGGTCAAAGGTCAAAACACTAGAAAGGTCAAAGGTCAAAACCCCTGAAATGCATAGAAAACTGCTTTTTTTGGCACAGCCAATAAAAAAATTGGGGGTTCAAAAAAACCCCACAGTACCCCTGAAATGCATAGAAAACTGCTTTTTTTTGGCACAGCCAATAAAAAAATTGGGGGTTCAAAAAACCCCACAGTACCCCTGAAATGCATAGAAAACTGCTTTTTTTTGGCACAGCCAATAAAAAAATTGGGGGTTCAAAAAACCCCACAGTACCCCTGAAATGCATAGAAAACTGCTTTTTTTTGGCACAGCCAATAAAAAAATTGGGGGTTCAAAAAACCCCACAGTACCCCTGAAATGCATAGAAAACTGCTTTTTTTTGGCACAGCCAATAAAATAATTGGGGGTTCAAAAAACCCCACAGTACCCCTGAAATGCATAGAAAACTGCTTTTTTTTGGCACAGCCAATAAAAAAATTGGGGGTTCAAAAAACCCCACAGTACCCCTGAAATGCATAGAAAACTGCTTTTTTTTGGCACAGCCAATAAAAGAATTGGGGGTTCAAAAAACCCCACAGTACCCCTGAAATGCATAGAAAACTGCTTTTTTTTGGCACAGCCAATAAAAAAATTGGGGGTTCAAAAAACCCCACAGTACCCCTGAAATGCATAGAAAACTACTTTTTTTTGGCACAGCCAATAAAAAAATCTAAAAACCCCACAGTACCCCTGAAATGCATAGAAAACTGCTTTTTTTTGGCACAGCCAATACAAAAATTGGGGGTTCAAAAAACCCCACAGTACCCCTGAAATGCATAGAAAACTGCTTTTTTTTGGCACAGCCAATAAAAAAATTGGGGGTTCAAAAAACCCCACAGTACCCCTGAAATGCATAGAAAACTGCTTTTTTTTGGCACAGCCAATAAAAAAATTGGGGGTTCAAAAAACCCCACAGTACCCCTGAAATGCATAGAAAACTGCTTTTTTTTGGCACAGCCAATAAAAAAATTGGGGGTTCAAAAAACCCCACAGTACCCCTGAAATGCATAGAAAACTGCTTTTTTTTGGCACAGCCAATAAAAAAATTGGGGGTTCAAAAAAACCCACAGTACCCCTGAAATGCATAGAAAACTGCTTTTTTTTGGCACAGCCAATAAAAAAATTGGGGGTTCAAAAAACCCCACAGTACCCCTGAAATGCATAGAAAACTGCTTTTTTTTGGCACAGCCAATAAAAGAATTGGGGGTTCAAAAAACCCCACAGTACCCCTGAAATGCATAGAAAACTGCTTTTTTTTGGCACAGCCAATAAAAAAATTGGGGGTTCAAAAAACCCCACAGTACCCCTGAAATGCATAGAAAACTACTTTTTTTTGGCACAGCCAATAAAAAAATCTAAAAACCCCACAGTACCCCTGAAATGCATAGAAAACTGCTTTTTTTTGGCACAGCCAATACAAAAATTGGGGGTTCAAAAAACCCCACAGTACCCCTGAAATGCATAGAAAACTGCTTTTTTTTGGCACAGCCAATAAAAAAATTGGGGGTTCAAAAAACCCCACAGTACCCCTGAAATGCATAGAAAACTGCTTTTTTTTGGCACAGCCAATAAAAAAATTGGGGGTTCAAAAAACCCCACAGTACCCCTGAAATGCATAGAAAACTGCTTTTTTTTGGCACAGCCAATAAAAAAATTGGGGGTTCAAAAAACCCCACAGTACCCCTGAAATGCATAGAAAACTGCTTTTTTTTTGCCAAAACGCTAGAAAGGTCAAAGGTCAAAATGTCAAAGGTCAAAGGTCAAAAGGTCAAAGGTCAAATCGCTAGAAAGGTCAAAGGTCAAAACGCTAGAAAGGTCACGATGCGCTTTTTTCATCGCTAGAAAAGTCAAAGGTCAAAACGCTAGAAAGGTCAAAGGTCAAAAGGTCAAAGGTCAAAAGGTCAAAGGTCAAATCACTAGAAAGGTCAAAATGCCACGATGCGCTTTTTTCATCGCTAGAAAGGTCAAAGGTCAAAACACTAGAAAGGTCAAAGGTCAAAACCCCTGAAATGCATAGAAAACTGCTTTTTTTGGCACAGCCAATAAAAAAATTGGGGGTTCAAAAAACCCCACAGTACCCCTGAAATGCATAGAAAACTGCTTTTTTTTGGCACAGCCAATAAAGAAATTGGGCGTCAAAAAACCCCACAGTACCCCTGAAATGCATTGAAAACTGCTTTTTTTTGGCACAGCCAATACAAAAATTGGGGGTTCAAAAAACCCCACAGTACCCCTGAAATGCATAGAAAACTGCTTTTTTTTGGCACAGCCAATAAAAAAATTGGGGGTTCAAAAAACCCCACAGTACCCCTGAAATGCATAGAAAACTGCTTTTTTTTGGCACAGCCAATAAAAACATTGGGGGTTCAAAAAACCCTACAGTACCCCTGAAATGCATAGAAAACTGCTTTTTTTTGCCAAAACGCTAGAAATGTCAAAGGTCAAAAGGTCAAAGGTCAAAAGGTCAAATTGCTAGAAAGGTCAAAACGCTAGAAAGGTCAAAGGTCAAAAGGTCAAAGGTCAAATCGCTAGAAAGGTCAAAATGCCACGATTCGCTTTTTTCATCGCTAGAAAAGTCAAAGGTCAAAACACTAGAAAGGTCAAAGGTCAAAACCCCTGAAATGCATAGAAAACTGCTTTTTTTGGCACAGCCAATAAAAAAATTGGGGGTTCAAAAAACCCCACAGTACCCCTGAAATGCATAGAAAACTGCTTTTTTTTGGCACAGCCAATAAAAAAATTGGGGGTTCAAAAAACCCCACAGTACCCCTGAAATGCATAGAAAACTGCTTTTTTTTTGGCACAGCCAATAAAAAAATTGGGGGTTCAAAAAACCCCACAGTACCCCTGAAATGCATAGAAAACTGCTTTTTTTTGGCACAGCCAACAAAAAATTGGGGGTTCAAAAAACCCCACAGTACCCCTGAAATGCATAGAAAACTGCTTTTTTTTGGCACAGCCAATAAAAAGATTGGGGTTTCAAAAAACCCCACAGTACCCCTGAAATGCATAGAAAACTGCTTTTTTTTGGCCAAAACGCTAGAAAGGTCAAAGGTCAAAAGGTCAAAGGTCAAAAGGTCAAAGGTCAAAAGGTCAAAGGTCAAATCGCTAGAAAGGTCAAAAATCAAAACGTCAAAGGTCAAAACGCTAGAAAGGTCAAAGGTCAAAAGGTCAAAGGTCAAAAGGTCAAAGGTCAAATCACTAGAAAGGTCAAAATGCCACGATGCGCTTTTTTCATCGCTAGAAAGGTCAAAGGTCAAAACACTAGAAAGGTCAAAGGTCAAAACCCCTGAAATGCATAGAAAACTGCTTTTTTTGGCACAGCCAATAAAAAAATTGGGGGTTCAAAAAACCCCACAGTACCCCTGAAATGCATAGAAAACTGCTTTTTTTTGGCACAGCCAATAAAAACATTGGGGGTTCAAAAAACCCTACAGTACCCCTGAAATGCATAGAAAACTGCTTTTTTTTGCCAAAACGCTAGAAAGGTCAAAGGTCAAAAGGTCAAAGGTCAAAAGGTCAAATTGCTAGAAAGGTCAAAACGCTAGAAAGGTCAAAGGTCAAAAGGTCAAAGGTCAAATCGCTAGAAAGGTCAAAATGCCACGATTCGCTTTTTTCATCGCTAGAAAAGTCAAAGGTCAAACCACTAGAAAGGTCAAAGGTCAAAACCCCTGAAATGCATAGAAAACTGCTTTTTTTGGCACAGCCAATAAAAAAATTGGGGGTTCAAAAAACCCCACAGTACCCCTGAAATGCATAGAAAACTGCTTTTTTTTGGCACAGCCAATAAAAAAATTGGGGGTTCAAAAAACCCCACAGTACCCCTGAAATGCATAGAAAACTGCTTTTTTTTTGGCACAGCCAATAAAAAAATTGGGGGTTCAAAAAACCCCACAGTACCCCTGAAATGCATAGAAAACTGCTTTTTTTTGGCACAGCCAACAAAAAATTGGGGGTTCAAAAAACCCCACAGTACCCCTGAAATGCATAGAAAACTGCTTTTTTTTGGCACAGCCAATAAAAAGATTGGGGTTTCAAAAAACCCCACAGTACCCCTGAAATGCATAGAAAACTGCTTTTTTTTGGCCAAAACGCTAGAAAGGTCAAAGGTCAAAAGGTCAAAGGTCAAAAGGTCAAAGGTCAAAAGGTCAAAGGTCAAATCGCTAGAAAGGTCAAAAATCAAAACGTCAAAGGTCAAAACGCTAGAAAGGTCAAAGGTCAAAAGGTCAAAGGTCAAAAGGTCAAAGGTCAAATCACTAGAAAGGTCAAAATGCCACGATGCGCTTTTTTCATCGCTAGAAAGGTCAAAGGTCAAAACACTAGAAAGGTCAAAGGTCAAAACCCCTGAAATGCATAGAAAACTGCTTTTTTTGGCACAGCCAATAAAAAAATTGGGGGTTCAAAAAACCCCACAGTACCCCTGAAATGCATAGAAAACTGCTTTTTTTTGGCACAGCCAATAAAAAAATTGGGGGTTCAAAAAACCCCACAGTACCCCTGAAATGCATAGAAAACTGCTTTTTTTTGGCACAGCCAATAAAAAAATTGGGGGTTCAAAAAACCCCACAGTACCCCTGAAATGCATATAAAACTGCTTTTTTTTGGCACAGCCAATAAAAAAATTGGGGGTTCAAAAAACCCCACAGTACCCCTGAAATGCATAGAAAACTGCTTTTTTTTGGCACAGCCAATAAAAACATTGGGGGTTCAAAAAACCCTACAGTACCCCTGAAATGCATAGAAAACTGCTTTTTTTTGCCAAAACGCTAGAAAGGTCAAAGGTCAAAAGGTCAAAGGTCAAAAGGTCAAAGGTCAAATCGCTAGAAAGGTCAAAACGCTAGAAAGGTCAAAGGTCAAAAGGTCAAAGGTCAAATCGCTAGAAAGGTCAAAATGCCACGATGCGCTTTTTTCATCGCTAGAAAAGTCAAAGGTCAAAACACTAGAAAGGTCAAAGGTCAAAACCCCTGAAATGCATAGAAAACTGCTTTTTTTGGCACAGCCAATAAAAAAATTGGGGGTTCAAAAAAACCCCACAGTACCCCTGAAATGCATAGAAAACTGCTTTTTTTTGGCACAGCCAATAAAAAAATTGGGGGTTCAAAAAACCCCACAGTACCCCTGAAATGCATAGAAAACTGCTTTTTTTTGGCACAGCCAATAAAAAAATTGGGGGTTCAAAAAACCCCACAGTACCCCTGAAATGCATAGAAAACTGCTTTTTTTTGGCACAGCCAATAAAAAAATTGGGGGTTCAAAAAACCCCACAGTACCCCTGAAATGCATAGAAAACTGCTTTTTTTTGGCACAGCCAATAAAATAATTGGGGGTTCAAAAAACCCCACAGTACCCCTGAAATGCATAGAAAACTGCTTTTTTTTGGCACAGCCAATAAAAAAATTGGGGGTTCAAAAAACCCCACAGTACCCCTGAAATGCATAGAAAACTGCTTTTTTTTTGGCACAGCCAATAAAAGAATTGGGGGTTCAAAAAACCCCACAGTACCCCTGAAATGCATAGAAAACTGCTTTTTTTGGCACAGCCAATAAAAAAATTGGGGGTTCAAAAAACCCCACAGTACCCCTGAAATGCATAGAAAACTACTTTTTTTTGGCACAGCCAATAAAAAAATCTAAAAACCCCACAGTACCCCTGAAATGCATAGAAAACTGCTTTTTTTTGGCACAATACAAAAATTGGGGGTTCAAAAAACCCCACAGTACCCCTGAAATGCATAGAAAACTGCTTTTTTTTGGCACAGCCAATAAAAAAATTGGGGGTTCAAAAAACCCCACAGTACCCCTGAAATGCATAGAAAACTGCTTTTTTTTGGCACAGCCAATAAAAAAATTGGGGGTTCAAAAAACCCCACAGTACCCCTGAAATGCATAGAAAACTGCTTTTTTTTGGCACAGCCAATAAAAAAATTGGGGGTTCAAAAAACCCCACAGTACCCCTGAAATGCATAGAAAACTGCTTTTTTTTTTGCCAAAACGCTAGAAAGGTCAAAGGTCAAAAGGTCAAAGGTCAAAGGTCAAAAGGTCAAAGGTCAAATCGCTAGAAAGGTCAAAGGTCAAAACGCTAGAAAGGTCACGATGCGCTTTTTTCATCGCTAGAAAAGTCAAAGGTCAAAACGCTAGAAAGGTCAAAGGTCAAAAGGTCAAAGGTCAAAAGGTCAAAGGTCAAATCACTAGAAAGGTCAAAATGCCACGATGCGCTTTTTTCATCGCTAGAAAGGTCAAAGGTCAAAACACTAGAAAGGTCAAAGGTCAAAACCCCTGAAATGCATAGAAAACTGCTTTTTTTGGCACAGCCAATAAAAAAATTGGGGGTTCAAAAAAACCCCACAGTACCCCTGAAATGCATAGAAAACTGCTTTTTTTTGGCACAGCCAATAAAAAAATTGGGGGTTCAAAAAACCCCACAGTACCCCTGAAATGCATAGAAAACTGCTTTTTTTTGGCACAGCCAATAAAAAAATTGGGGGTTCAAAAAACCCCACAGTACCCCTGAAATGCATAGAAAACTGCTTTTTTTTGGCACAGCCAATAAAAAAATTGGGGGTTCAAAAAACCCCACAGTACCCCTGAAATGCATAGAAAACTGCTTTTTTTTGGCACAGCCAATAAAATAATTGGGGGTTCAAAAAACCCCACAGTACCCCTGAAATGCATAGAAAACTGCTTTTTTTTGGCACAGCCAATAAAAAAATTGGGGGTTCAAAAAACCCCACAGTACCCCTGAAATGCATAGAAAACTGCTTTTTTTTGGCACAGCCAATAAAAGAATTGGGGGTTCAAAAAACCCCACAGTACCCCTGAAATGCATAGAAAACTGCTTTTTTTTGGCACAGCCAATAAAAAAATTGGGGGTTCAAAAAACCCCACAGTACCCCTGAAATGCATAGAAAACTACTTTTTTTTGGCACAGCCAATAAAAAAATCTAAAAACCCCACAGTACCCCTGAAATGCATAGAAAACTGCTTTTTTTTGGCACAGCCAATACAAAAATTGGGGGTTCAAAAAACCCCACAGTACCCCTGAAATGCATAGAAAACTCCTTTTTTTTGGCACAGCCAATAAAAAAATTGGGGGTTCAAAAAACCCCACAGTACCCCTGAAATGCATAGAAAACTGCTTTTTTTTGGCACAGCCAATAAAAAAATTGGGGGTTCAAAAAACCCCACAGTACCCCTGAAATGCATAGAAAACTGCTTTTTTTTGGCACAGCCAATAAAAAAATTGGGGGTTCAAAAAACCCCACAGTACCCCTGAAATGCATAGAAAACTGCTTTTTTTTTTGCCAAAACGCTAGAAAGGTCAAAGGTCAAAAGGTCAAAGGTCAAAGGTCAAAAGGTCAAAGGTCAAATCGCTAGAAAGGTCAAAGGTCAAAACGCTAGAAAGGTCACGATGCGCTTTTTTCATCGCTAGAAAAGTCAAAGGTCAAAACGCTAGAAAGGTCAAAGGTCAAAAGGTCAAAGGTCAAAAGGTCAAAGGTCAAATCACTAGAAAGGTCAAAATGCCACGATGCGCTTTTTTCATCGCTAGAAAGGTCAAAGGTCAAAACACTAGAAAGGTCAAAGGTCAAAACCCCTGAAATGCATAGAAAACTGCTTTTTTTGGCACAGCCAATAAAAAAATTGGGGGTTCAAAAAACCCCACAGTACCCCTGAAATGCATAGAAAACTGCTTTTTTTTGGCACAGCCAATAAAGAAATTGGGCGTCAAAAAACCCCACAGTACCCCTGAAATGCATTGAAAACTGCTTTTTTTTGGCACAGCCAATACAAAAATTGGGGGTTCAAAAAACCCCACAGTACCCCTGAAATGCATAGAAAACTGCTTTTTTTTGGCACAGCCAATAAAAAAATTGGGGGTTCAAAAAACCCCACAGTACCCCTGAAATGCATAGAAAACTGCTTTTTTTTGGCACAGCCAATAAAAACATTGGGGGTTCAAAAAACCCTACAGTACCCCTGAAATGCATAGAAAACTGCTTTTTTTTGCCAAAACGCTAGAAAGGTCAAAGGTCAAAAGGTCAAAGGTCAAAAGGTCAAATTGCTAGAAAGGTCAAAACGCTAGAAAGGTCAAAGGTCAAAAGGTCAAAGGTCAAATCGCTAGAAAGGTCAAAATGCCACGATTCGCTTTTTTCATCGCTAGAAAAGTCAAAGGTCAAAACACTAGAAAGGTCAAAGGTCAAAACCCCTGAAATGCATTGAAAACTGCTTTTTTTTGGCACAGCCAATACAAAAATTGGGGGTTCAAAAAACCCCACAGTACCCCTGAAATGCATAGAAAACTGCTTTTTTTTGGCACAGCCAATAAAAAAATTGGGGGTTCAAAAAACCCCACAGTACCCCTGAAATGCATAGAAAACTGCTTTTTTTTGGCACAGCCAATAAAAACATTGGGGGTTCAAAAAACCCTACAGTACCCCTGAAATGCATAGAAAACTGCTTTTTTTTGCCAAAACGCTAGAAAGGTCAAAGGTCAAAAGGTCAAAGGTCAAAAGGTCAAATTGCTAGAAAGGTCAAAACGCTAGAAAGGTCAAAGGTCAAAAGGTCAAAGGTCAAATCGCTAGAAAGGTCAAAATGCCACGATTCGCTTTTTTCATCGCTAGAAAAGTCAAAGGTCAAAACACTAGAAAGGTCAAAGGTCAAAACCCCTGAAATGCATAGAAAACTGCTTTTTTTGGCACAGCCAATAAAAAAATTGGGGGTTCAAAAAACCCCACAGTACCCCTGAAATGCATAGAAAACTGCTTTTTTTTGGCACAGCCAATAAAAAAATTGGGGGTTCAAAAAACCCCACAGTACCCCTGAAATGCATAGAAAACTGCTTTTTTTTGGGCACAGCCAATAAAAAAATTGGGGGTTCAAAAAACCCCACAGTACCCCTGAAATGCATAGAAAACTGCTTTTTTTTGGCACAGCCAACAAAAAATTGGGGGTTCAAAAAACCCCACAGTACCCCTGAAATGCATAGAAAACTGCTTTTTTTTGGCACAGCCAATAAAAAGATTGGGGTTTCAAAAAACCCCACAGTACCCCTGAAATGCATAGAAAACTGCTTTTTTTTGGCCAAAACGCTAGAAAGGTCAAAGGTCAAAAGGTCAAAGGTCAAAAGGTCAAAGGTCAAAAGGTCAAAGGTCAAATCGCTAGAAAGGTCAAAAATCAAAACGTCAAAGGTCAAAACGCTAGAAAGGTCAAAGGTCAAAAGGTCAAAGGTCAAAAGGTCAAAGGTCAAATCACTAGAAAGGTCAAAATGCCACGATGCGCTTTTTTCATCGCTAGAAAGGTCAAAGGTCAAAACACTAGAAAGGTCAAAGGTCAAAACCCCTGAAATGCATAGAAAACTGCTTTTTTTGGCACAGCCAATAAAAAAATTGGGGGTTCAAAAAACCCCACAGTACCCCTGAAATGCATAGAAAACTGCTTTTTTTTGGCACAGCCAATAAAAAAATTGGGGGTTCAAAAAACCCCACAGTACCCCTGAAATGCATAGAAAACTGCTTTTTTTTGGCACAGCCAATAAAAAAATTGGGGGTTCAAAAAACCCCACAGTACCCCTGAAATGCATAGAAAACTGCTTTTTTTTGGCACAGCCAATAAAAGAATTGGGGGTTCAAAAAACCCCACAGTACCCCTGAAATGCATAGAAAACTGCTTTTTTTTGGCACAGCCAATAAAAAAATTGGGGGTTCAAAAAACCCCACAGTACCCCTGAAATGCATAGAAAACTGCTTTTTTTTGGGCCAAAACGCTAGAAAGGTCAAAGGTCAAAAGGTCAAAGGTCAAAAGGTCAAAGGTCAAATCGTTAGAAAGGTCAAAAATCAAAACGTCAAAGGTCAAAACGCTAGAAAGGTCAAAGGTCAAAGGTCAAAAGGTCAAAGGTCCAATCGCTACAAAGGTCAAAATGCCACGATGCGCTTTTTTCATCGCTAGAAAGGTCAAAGGTCAAAACCCCTGAAATGCATAGAAAACTGCTTTTTTTGGCACAGCCAATAAAAACATTGGGGGTTCAAAAAACCCTACAGTACCCCTGAAATGCATAGAAAACTGCTTTTTTTTGCCAAAACGCTAGAAAGGTCAAAGGTCAAAAGGTCAAAGGTCAAAAGGTCAAAGGTCAAATCGCTAGAAAGGTCAAAGGTCAAAACGCTAGAAAGGTCAAAGGTCAAAGGTCAAAGGTCAAATCGCTAGAAAGGTCAAAATGCCACGATGCGCTTTTTTCATCGCTAGAAAAGTCAAAGGTCAAAACACTAGAAAGGTCAAAGGTCAAAACCCCTGAAATGCATAGAAAACTGCTTTTTTTTGGCACAGCCAATAAAGAAATTGGGCGTCAAAAAACCCCACAGTACCCCTGAAATGCATTGAAAACTGCTTTTTTTTGGCACAGCCAATACAAAAATTGGGGGTTCAAAAAACCCCACAGTACCCCTGAAATGCATAGAAAACTGCTTTTTTTTGGCACAGCCAATAAAAAAATTGGGGGTTCAAAAAACCCCACAGTACCCCTGAAATGCATAGAAAACTGCTTTTTTTTGGCACAGCCAATAAAAAAATTGGGGGTTCAAAAAACCCCACAGTACCCCTGAAATGCATAGAAAACTGCTTTTTTTTGGCACAGCCAATAAAATAATTGGGGGTTCAAAAAACCCCACAGTACCCCTGAAATGCATAGAAAACTGCTTTTTTTGGGCACAGCCAATAAAAAAATTGGGGGTTCAAAAAACCCCACAGTACCCCTGAAATGCATAGAAAACTGCTTTTTTTTGGCACAGCCAATAAAAGAATTGGGGGTTCAAAAAACCCCACAGTACCCCTGAAATGCATAGAAAACTGCTTTTTTTTTGGCACAGCCAATAAAAAAATTGGGGGT